>NC_036841.1:27245581-27289853 GCF_002910315.2 Salvelinus sp. IW2-2015 | reverse complement strand
GAAAAAGGTTACCGAAAACATGTGGTACATAGACAGAGTAATGTAGACAGAGTAATGCAGAGAGTAATACAGACAAAGAATGCACTTATTCTGTCTACATTACTCTGTCTATATTATTCTGTCTACATTACTCTGTCTACATTACTCTGTCTATATTACTCTGTCTACATTACTCTGTCTGCATTACTTTGTCTGTATTACTCTCTGCATTACTCTGTCTACATTACTCTGTCTATGTACCACATGTTTTCGGTAACACTTTTCTTGACACCCAGTGTCATAACACGTTATGACCACGGTCATAACCATGTCATATGTCATAACAGCTGACATAACCTGTTATAATATGGTCATAACACTGTCAGCGCACATATATTTTGACCTGTTGTGACATATATTGCGTCATTTTATGGCTGGTTATGACACCTAGACATGCGTGTCAAAACCCATAAAACCTACCACACAAGGCAAAACATTCCATTACACCATAGTCTACTTGTCAACAGTATTTTTATGTTATGTAACATTTTCTGAAATTCACCATATCATATTATCATTGTAATTTCTCACACATTGATGTCAGACATGTTAGATTTCAGGAGCAGGACAAGACCACCTCTTTTTGAATGATGACTGATATAAGGGCCTATCTGGCTTATATGGTTATGATGGTCATAATGCTTCATAACAGTGTCATAAAATGTATTTTCTTAGTCCAAGTAAAGTGACACAGTATGGTCATAATGCTTCATAACAGTGTGATAGTATTTTCCACACATTATTTTAAAAATTATTTAAAAAGACGACGTAAAGAATTTGTTACAACATCAAAGGATTTAAGAAACAAACTTTCAAACTAAAGGAATCTGAATACAGATGGGTTTTGACACTGTAGGTGTTGTAATCAGCCATAAAATAACGCAATATATCTCACAACAGGTGTAAATATACGGGTAATGACAGTGTTGTGACCATATTATGACAGGTTATGACAGGTTATGACAAGTTATGTCAGCTGTTATGACATATTATGACATAGCGTGTTATGACACTGGGTGTCAAATAAAGTGTTACCATGTTTTTTCATACAAGAGTTCTCTATATAGAGATGTTATGGTACAGTAAATGTAAATACTACATTTTAAACTGATCATCCGGTTATCCATGCAATTATTTGATTATTTTTTCTACTCATAAACATGCTTTTGCTAATTGCTACATTTTTATGACACGCATAATCAGACCAAAAAATATGTAGGATTGGGGTCCTTTGTAGGAGTAGGTTTCTTACATAATGGTAGGCAGTTTACATAATAAGCAAGCATAGCTGTTTTGAATATTTACAGAAGACTATATAGCAGGGATTACATCATTATATGATGTTAGTGTTTTCCTCCACTGTTCCCTGTGTGCAGGTACTCTCTGTTTCTCTCTCCAGGAACTCCTGCCCCCTACGAGACTCAGGGCTGATGTCTGGGGAGCTCTCACTGTTGTTTGTGGGGGTGTTTTTCTCTGTAAACACCTCTGGGATCATTTCTGTTTTCCCTCCTCTTTCTTCCCCTCCTCCACCACCCCTACGAGGTGCAGATTGACTCGTAACAGGTCTGGGCTATTCCCCATTGCCTCATTTTTATCAAAGTTCTTAAAGTTGTTCTTTGCTCCTTTTATGTACTTGCCCAGGAAGTCGCCTCCATCGCCCTTTGAGCCGAAGGACTTGTTGTTCTGCAGGTTCTGATGGAACTTCTTCATATCAGAGTGAAGTCTCCCCACCCCCTTGTTCAGCTCTGTGATCCTGTTCCCCACATCTGTTTAAAAACAAAAAAACCCATGAGAGATAGAAAACACAAAGAACAATATGTAGCAGTCACTGTTCTCGACTTTAGGTCAAGGTAACTTAAACTCACCCCATTCCGTACAAATGTGCGCAACCGCAACATTCAAACGAGGCTACAAAGAAAACTAATGGGACTGTAGCGACTGTGTTGACTTCAAAATCTGGGGTGTGAACTACGTTTCTATTCAAGCGTTGATTGACATGGTGATGGCTCTATAGTATTGGAGAAAAGTAGAAAAAACGGACCCCTCCGTTACATCTTGACGTGTCATGTCGTAACGTACAGCACGCATAAAGCAACTATTTCTGTCTTACAATCTCTCTCCACCAGGTGTAGCACTTCGCTCATCTTTTAAAAACAAGAAATGGACAGTGACAGGGGTAAGGGGGGATACCTAGTCATTTCTTTCGTCATCATTGCATGCGATCATCATTCTCAAAGCCCCTGTTTACTTCTAAGATCACTTTAGCACCGCCCTAAAAACCCGATTCAAATTCGACACAAACCTTCAAATAGGTATGTAATGACACATTATATAAACTCTTTATAGTGTTTTATTTACATTTTAGAAGCGATAAGGTGATAAGTTGGACAGATCGAGTGAAAAAAGCAATTTTCCCACACGACATCTGTCCTTCTCACTACCACGCATTAGTTTCGCTTCCCCACCCGCCATTTTTAAAAAGACCCGACGGGGCTCATTGCCTGCTTGAATTATGCAGAAACGGGCAGTGTTTAGGTCATGTAATTGATTCTGTTGGAAAGGGGAGAAATTGTGCTTTACAATGGTATTGACATTACAGTTGATCTGGAAGTATTACGTTTTTGGGGCGCTAAAATAAGGGCAATTGTACGGACCAAGGCGATGTACGAGTTTATGTGAGTTTACGTTACCTGTATAGGGCTAACACATGCTTTACTGTGGGCACATTTAGTCCCTCTACCTTTACGTGTCGTCTCTCCAAACTCCCTGCGGGCTGCTTCTATGTAGCGCTGTACCAGCGCCTTGACCACCTGCAGGCGATATGACACTCGGTCCATCCCTGCCTCTCCACTGTTGTTCATTGTACTGTTGGACTGGAAGTGTAAAGGAAAAAACGTATGAGTCTGAAGTGATTATGCTTCTGTGTAGTAAGGTTGGTAAAAAATATATATGTATCTATAACCCACCACAGAGGCAATAGGAGGATAGTCTGGAATTTTCTTTCGGTTGCAACAACAGAAAAAGCTCCTATGACAAAGAAAAAAAAACACTTGCCAAACGGTTTGATGACAATTTCCACTGTTTAAAGCTTGTTACAGAGACCGGTGTTGCAGTCAGTGGCCAGCCTACCTCAGTAAGTAGAACAAGGCCTTTGGAGTGGGGACGAGGTTGAAGGGTACCGGTATAGTGGAGCCCTCTCTGAAGTATCTCAAGTAGAGCTTTGAACGAGCAAACTTCCATTCAACATCAGCATCATCCTGACAGGGACCAAAAGGATGGCAGTCAAAGAAGACATTGTTAAAACATGTTTTTGTTTTTTTAATAAGTTTCCCTCACATGTATCATGCACATGTTAACATGTTTGATATATTGATTTGCGATGCCAGATTATAATTTTATACCTCTATCTTCTGGAATGAATTAGTGATCATGGCGATAAGCAAATTGAGCAGGATAATGACAATGACGAGAGTGAAGACCCCATACAGGACCCTGCCCACAAACTGAGCCAGAACAAAATCTGGCATGTCCACATAGCCTTGATTAGATGCACCAAACATGGTCCAGAAGAGAAAGTTGAAGGTTTCATTGAAGCTGAAACCAAAGGAAAAGTGCAATAGGAATGAATGCATAGAGCTCTGTAGGTTTGGAAGATTTTGGTAAAGGTTAGAACTGTCATACCGTCCAAGATGTGGAGAAGTTGCGTAGGGCACATAGATATTATTCAGTCCACAGAGAAAAGCTGTTCCAATGATCATCAAGAGAAACATGAACCTAAAGGAGAAGAGGGAAGATTTGTGTTGTAGTTATTTGAACTATAAAACATTAAGTTCAATTTTATATTTGCGCATTACTTTCTGGAGTGTCATTTCGAAATACAAAGTGTCCTGACGTGTCCTTGTCTTACCTCATCATGTCATCTATCATTATACCAATGGAGATCTGCAGAGTACCCAGAGACTCATGGGCAGGCAGGATGTGGGCCAGTCGGGTGAAGCTGAGCATGCTGGTCACAGCGAACAGAATCTCTGAGATCAGCTGAGGGTCCTCCTGCCACCATTCATCCCGCACTGCAATAAGCCAGGAAATAGCCATACATGAAGATTCTTAAAGATCAGTAATATTAAACCCAATAGTGTACTTTAGGTGATCATATACAGTAACAGGATATTGAGTTGTATGATCCGGAATTAAATATAATATACAGTACCGATGTATTGTTGGTATGTACAGCTCACCTGTTTGGGTGAAGTAGGCACACTTCTCAACCAAGTTTTGGTCTTGGCAAACAAAGTGACCAATTGCCATGATGAGGACTCTCAGACCGAAGGAGGCCAAGTACATGCTGAGTACTATCATGTCCAGAATGTTGGACCAGTCCACGATGTAACCCCTCAGACCCTCCGCCCACACATTCTTACACTCACTCCAGAAGAAACCTAGAGGGGCAGGATCATGTCGTTCCCATATTTTCATATTATGCTAATAGCATTTATAGTTAAACTTTCATCTCTAACATGCTACATACACTGAGTATACCAAACGTTAGGGACACCTTCCTAATATTGAGTTTCCCACAGAACAGCCTCAATTTGTCGGGGCTTAGACTCTACAATGTGTCGAAAGCATTCCACAGGGATGATGGCCCATGTTGACACCAATGCTTCCCACAGAGTGAAAAACCCAGCAGCATTGCAGTTCTTTACATAAACCGGTGCACCTGGCCCCTACTACCATACCTTGTTCAAAGGCACTTACATTTTTAGTCTTGCCCATTCCCCCTCTGAATGGCACACATACACAATCTATGTCTCAATTGTCTCAAGGCTTTAAAAATCCTACTTTAACCTGTCTCCTCCCCTTCATCTACACTGATTGAAGTGGACCTGGATTCACCTGGTCAGTCTATTTCATGGAAATAGCAGGTGTTCTTAATGTTTTGTATACTCAGTGTATAAAGGAGCCTATACTTTACAAAGAATTTGTAAAGAGTTTGTGGTATGAGAGATTGATGAATTGATAGTAAAGAATTACAACATAACATAGACCTACCGACCACCCAGATCATATGGAGGGAGTTGTAGAGGATGTTTTGCTGCCGGGATGCGAACTCATCGCGGTACAGCTCCATGAAAATAGACTCAGCTAGAAGGGTGATGATGAACCACAGGTAGGAGGCAGAGTGCAGCAGGAATTTGATCACAGGTATCTTCAAAGTCTTTCCAATCTGAAATAGAAGCACAATCCTTACAGCACATCTGAAAAACAACAGTCAGGCAATGTATTTTACGCTAGGGCTGGATTCAATCAATATCGGGGGAAGTATCGTGGAAGATCCGCGTTAAAACGTGAAGACAATTTCAGATTGAGTCGACATATGCAGTGTTTACCGTGAATGCGGTCTCCGCAAACACGGGAATATTGCCTTTAAATTTAAATTGAGCTATAAACTCAGAACTTCCGCAAAACTTCTGCGATATGGATTGAATCCAGCCCCTACTCTTAGCTCACCTTGGACTTGGGAGCGACCCAGTAGATCATACAGAGGAGAGGCATGGTGAAGAAGATCCCAAGAGACACCGTGAGTTTCCAGACCGTCTTGCTGCCCCGCCACCCTGGGATGTTTCCACACCAAATGGACGACAGCACTTGCTGGCAGATGGGATGACTCACAAACTAGAAGAGGAGAACATTTTTTGAAAGTAACACATGCTCACATGTTAGAAACGTTTCTTCTTTTATTAGTTTGAAGACAATTTAGTTTGAGTATAATACAGGGGGTATGGGGTAGGTAAAGTAGTTACCAGTTTTTGATTGTAATTGACTGCAAGGCGTATGCGTGACAGGGTTGGAATCCCCTCCTCGAAGGTCTGCTCGTCCAGTTCATCTTCATTATCGTCATCACAGATGTTCAGGATTGTTGTGACCTCACTCTGGTTGCGACACATGGCCAGCATCTCCACTGCGAACTCCTGACACAGCTCTTCCAGGCTCAGGTACTGGGGCTGAGGAACACAAACAGAGACACACAGAGACTGAAACAACTAGATACACCAGCAGACCTTTAGATATGTGAGCCTTCGTTCTTCCTTTTCTTGACTTCATGTGAGCTAACATTCAAATTTGATTTACTTTACCTTGATGTTAAAATGTTATCATCGAATTGGCTCATTCATCCCCCCTCCTCTCACCTGTAACTATTCCCCAGGTTGTTGCTGTAAATGAGAATAAGTTCTCAGTCAACTTACCTGGTAAAATAAGGGTAAAAAACTCTAAATAATATAGTACTACATTGTCATTTACCCACAACATCAATTAACTGATACCTTAAATTCAGGCTCTTTCTTGGAGAGCTTGCGTAGTTCCCGACTGAGTCTGAAGGCACTGAGCATGGCATCCTCTGTGGTGATGGAGAGGTATGCCCGGCTGGCCATGCCCCGGTAGGTGTTGATACGAGACAGAGAGAACTTCAGCAGGTCATACTGACGGCCGTTCCTGCACTCCAGACAGGTACAGGAGATAGAGTGAGGCAGAGGGATGGCATGACCTTTCTTAGTCAACATGGTGACAATGTCATACAGGTCCTTCTGACAGGCCAGGGTGAGCGGGGTCACTCCGGGGGCAAACTGGGAGTCGTCAATGGAGTGGTCAAATATGGCCATGGAGAAGGAGCGCACATCCATCTTGTTACCCTTTTCCTGGTCCAGGCGGTCCAGGAGCCTCTTGACCACCCGGGGCTGGTTGGTGTCCACCGCCACCAGCAGCGCCTCGTAGATCTGCCTGAAGTCAAACTTGACGCCCAGCATCAGAGCGGAGAAAATGTCCTCGTTGCCCATGCGGATGGACAGGTTCAGGGCTTCTCTCCACAGACGGTCCTCAGACTCATCCAGCTGGCGGATGATGCCGTCCCCTGTGGACAGCAGGCTGCCCACCAGAATTGAGTTGTCTTCCTGAATGGCTGTTATCAGCTCCGGGGGGAAAGTAAGCTTTTTGTTCACAATCGCCTGCCATTGGTCTGGCTGAGAGAGGATTTACCATGACATGTTTTAATGTACAGTAATTGAATACAATTATCCAGAATGCTGTGTTATGAACCACAATTTTACTCAGTAATACTTTCGGCATTTATATTTTAAAGTAACTATAGTAGTTGTTGTTTTTATCTCATAGTAGGCTATATAAATATCAGAGTAATCAGTTATTCAAACATTCAAAGTGTTAACCCAAAAGTTGTGTTTACATAAACGGTACAGCAATATTAGAGCATAGGAAGTCTTACCGTAATATTCTCCATGTTGGTTAGCAGGGCAAACTACAAATGAAATCCTCCTTGTAGAGAACCTTCATCTGTAATGCATAATGTAAGTCCATATAAGACGTATAATGGTTGCTAAGTCGTACTTGAGGAAAACAGACTGAGACCTAAACGCTCCAGACTGTCAGTGCAGAGATCTGTTGCCTCTGTGTTGCCTGCTTCTGCTCTTACCTCTGTTACTGCGTAGATCAGCACTGGGGATTTACACCAGAGCACGTTAACGCAACAGAACAACCAATAACAGACGCCTCCCAAGAGGAGTACACCAATTATCACAGAGCACCTCATCGAGGTTTTAGGAGTTGTACGGTGTCTCATTTCTCTTCAACGTTTCTACGTCATTTTAATTCTGATCTCAGACCTGTAAATGGGTATCTGTGGTGTATCAACAATGTAGGCACTTTAAGATCCCACAAAGGGCCTGTGGCCTTGTCGCTTATAGACTAATGTATGATTAGGTTATCGACTGATGTTCACATGGATTTTATGGTCCATCAACAAAGTCCAGGTGACCATCTCCAATAATAGGCTATGTACAGAGTGTACCTTGATACAAAATAATTTAAAGTAAAAAGTATAAAGATATAATTTGCATAAACATGAACATTTCTCATGGACAATGAAAACAGCAGGAACCAATTAATGAGAGGCGCGAAACCTGTGGATAAAAGCCATGCACCTGACCGGCGTGCTCACACAGATAATGCGGAGCAAAGTCACAGATATGGTGAGTGGAGACAGGTTTGCGTTTTCCCAAAAGAAATACAGACATTTCTATATAACTGGGAACCAGACTGGCGTTTGTTTGTTTATATGACTAATAATGTACAAATCATGTTTGAAGTGACTATTGGTAGAATAGTTAAGTCAGATAGCAAAATGTTCGTAACAAACAACTAGGCTAGACCGTTTGTGATAATCCATTTTTATGGAGGGAAATGTCTGACACAGAGGCGTCATACAGCCATTATTTTAGAGGGGGCACAAAGTATGTGAGGAGGGAGTGAGGGTGTTGTGGAGGAGGGTTCAGGAATTCAGAGAATATAATTCTATGTTTTTGTTCTGTGTAAAGTGAACGTCCCACCCACCCTTCCCTTTGCCCTCAGAACAGCCTCAATTCGTCGGGGCATCGACTCTACAAGGTAAACGGGAAACTGTTGAGTGTGAAAAACCCAGCATCATTGCAGTCCTTTGACACAAACTGCCTAGCACCTACTACCATACCTCGTTCAAAGGCACTTACATTTTTTGTGTTGACCATTCACCCTCTGAATGGCACACATACACAATCCATGTCTCAAGGCTTAAATATCCTTCTTTAACCTGTCTCCTCCCCTTCATCTACACTGATTGAAGTGGATTTAACAAGTAACATCAATAAGGGATCATAGCTTTCAGCTGGATTCACCTGGATTCAGCTGGATTCACCTGGTCAGTCTGTCATGGAAAGAGCAGGTGTTTTTAATGTTGTGTATACTTAGTGTATACTACTAACACACTTTGTATTGCATATTTGAAATATTTACCTGAATTCCTTACCACCCCACTAAATGTGCCACTACCAAAACATAGTGGGAGCGTAGCAATAAAGAGAGAACCATGCATCATTTTGATGCACCTTCTAATCCAGATACATTTTATCTGTTCCTCTCTAAAATGTTCAATGTTGGTGGTCAGAATCTGCAACTTGTTGATTGATGGAATTACTTAATTAATTATGTTATATGTTTAAATTAGAAATTTAGCTATCTTTATTGTGGCATAATAACAGGTGTTTTCAGTGTTGTGTCAATCATAGAGATACGTAGAGGACTCTAGATGGAAATAACTTGTTTTGGTATAGACTGTAATGCATCTGTGTGTAGCTGGTGTAGATGAGTCAGGCGCAGGACAGCAGTAATGAGTAATGTACGCAATTTTACTCAACAATAATCACAATACACGTCAAAGAAATCCAAGGCCACAATAACGGACCGCAATACAATAAACAATCACTCACAAACAAACATGGGGGAACAGAGGGTTAAATAATGAACAAGTAATTGGGGGATTGAAACCAGGTGTGTAAGACAAGGACAAAACAAATGGAAAATGAAAAGTGGATCGGCGATGGCTAGAAGGCCGGTGACGTCGACTGCCGAACGCCGCCCGAACAAGGAGAGGGACCGACTTCGGCGGTAGTCGTGACATAGACATTGCCATTGAGGGCTTCCACCATTTAAAAGTTGTCAACTGGGTGTGGATTCCTCTGGGTTGGGAGTGATCAGCCAATGATCAGAGAATTGTCTTTTGTTAAAAACAAAGACTAAGTTAATATCAAATCAAATACATGTTTTTATTATATATATTTTTTTGAAATAATTATTTATTACAAAAAACACAAAGAAGGGGTAACATTAAAGTATTAGAACATGAAGGACAAACAATACAGCATCAAGACACTATCAAACATGTATCAGTCTTTCCGCAACAGAGCCATCCTTATTTCCTTTTTCATGATCACAATCTTGTGAAACCTGAACCCTCCAAGATCCCCCCCACAGTTCCCCAATAGCTGTCCCTCAACTGTCATGTTTTGTCTTTGATCATCATGTCTTGTCCCTGTGCTTCCCTCTGCTGGTCTTATTAGGTTCTTTCCCTCTTTCTCTCTCTCTCTCTCCTCCTCCCTCTCTCCCTCTCCCGCTCTCTCTCTCTATCGTTCCGTTCCTGCTCCAGCTGTTTCTCATTCTCCTAACGACCTCATTTACTCTTTCACACCTGTCCCATTTTGCCCTCTGATTAGAGTCCCTATTTCTCCCTCTGTTTTCCGCTTCTGTCCTTGTCGGATTCTTGTTTGATGTTTGCTGTTCTGTGTCCTTGTTCCGCCCTGTCGTGTTTTTGCCTTCTTCAGATGCTGCGTGTGAGCAGGTGTCTATGTCAGCTACGCGGCTGTGCCTTCCTGAAGCGACCTGCAGTCTGTGGTCGCGTCTCCAGTCGTTCCTCTCTAYTGACGAGAGGATTTCAGTTTCCTGTTTTGGATTTACCTTTGATAATATCCAGGAGAATCATTGTTTGTTTAAGACTGGAATAAAGACTCTGTTTCTATTACGTCGCTTTTGGGTCCTCATTCACCAGCATAACATCAACCATTCGAGGCCTCTCCCACCCCCAAGAACCCCCCAATGCACCAACAACCAAGAGAACTAAAGAGAAAAAAGGAAAAGACAGAAGAAAACAGTAAACAACAATAAAAATAAAAAAATGTTAAAATTTTTTTTTAACAAAGGACATCAAGGACAACTGAAATCATAACAGCAACGTCTACTTTATGTGTTTGTGTGCATGTCTGGCACTACTACACGTATGTGTGTGTTCTTGTATGCGTTTATTTGAATGAGAGTGTGTATATGCATGTGTACAAACACCTGCACGGCATCAGCCTCAGGCAAACCAGCATTAGTTGTAAAAACACTGCCACTTAGTGTCATTCAAATGTACTTTTATTATGTTTTATGTTTTATTTTTACTTTATCTTTTGACCATCATTCTCTCTCTCACACAGCAACTCCACTCCCACTTGTCTCCAATTCCACATACCCAACCCTTAGCTTCCCTCAGCCCATCCCATCTATCTCTGCTGGCCACCCACTTCGTGTTTCTACGCAACACATATCTTTCAACTATGCTATGATGTTTAACGTACAATTTGAATCTATCTAATCGAATAGAATCTACAGATTGCGTGTTGAAGATAATTACTTTTACTAAGAGTATTAGTATATTAGTAATTGACTGACCCGGTCTCTCCAGATCTCCTAACAGTACTATTTCGAGGGTCAATTTTAGATCAATGCTATGCATTTTCAGCCATTCCTGAACCTAAGACCAGAAACAGGCTACCTGAGGGCAATACCAAAATAAATGGTCTATTGATTCTGTATCCTCACAACAAAATCTGCAGAGCTTCGATGATTTTATGCCCCAAATATTCAAATATTCCCTCTGCAGTTTCCTGAAGTCCACGATCATCTCCTCCCTGTAGGCTGTCTCGTCGTTGTTGGTAATCAAGCCTACCACTGTAGCGTCGTCTGCAAGCTTGATGATTGAGTTGAAGGCGTGCATGGCCACGCAGTCGTGGGTGAACAGGGAGTACAGGAGAGGGCTGAGAACACACCATTGTGGGGCCCCAGTGTTGAGGATCAGCRGGGTGGAGATGTTGTTACCTACCCTCACTACCTGGGGGTGGCCCGTCAGAAAGTCCAGAACCTAGTTGCACAGGGCATGGTCGAAACCCAGGGTCTCGAGCTTAATGACGAGTTTGGAGGGTACTATGGTGTTCAATGCTGAGCTGTTATCGATGAACAGCATTCTTACATAGGTATTCCTCTTGTCCAGATGGGTTAGGGCAGTGTGATTGCATTGTCTGTGGACCTATTGGGGCGGTAAGCAAATTGGAGTTGATCTAGGGTGTCAGGTAGGGTGGAGGTGATGGTCCTTGACTAGTCTCTCAAAGCACTTCATGATGACCGAAGTGAGCGCTACCGGGCGATAGTCATTTAGCTCAGTTACCTTAGCTTTCTTGGGAACAGGAACAACGGTGACCCTCTTGAAGACATTGGTCCCAAGATTCAGACCCAGATCCGGTGAGTTGAGACTGGGTCTGGGTCAGTCAAATTACCTAGTGGCGTCATGGGTGGAATGTTATTAATATTTTTCTTAATTTCATAATTAATCAACATAATTTATGTTCTCAAAATATGTTTTTTCAATGTCAAACGGTTTTGTTATATTTCTGTGATGTATATAAAATGTAATATTGAGAAAAATGTAATACATTTCAGGTGTCTTCTTTTTTTAAGCCCATAACCATGTGTGTGAGGTATATACTTTTGGTTCAAAATAGATTTGTTGAAGACTACGAAGAAAGACTCTGTGTGACCCTGATTTAGCCCACTGCAGGAAAAGGTTAAAGACCACATTTGTGATCTTGAGTGGTCGACAGAACAGGACCACTAGATCAAGAGTCTATGGGCCCTTTCTTATTGTAAGAAACTGAAGTAGAGTAGAATACAGCACATTATAGTAGAGCACAGTACAGCACAGTAGGGCACAGTACAGCACCGTAGGACACTGTACAGCACAGCAGGACACAGTACAGCACAGTAGGACACAGTACAGCACAGTAGGACAAAGTACAGCTCAGTAGGACACAGTACAGTAGAGTATTTTATTTATTTATTTTCTTTTACCTTTATTTAATTAGGCAAGTCAGTTAAGAACACATTCTTATTCTTATTGACCGTGCTGTCACAGACTCCATAATTGCACAGATACAAAGATGAAACCTCTATTTATCTCTATGGTGTCAATTGTTTAGGGTTGTGACCGTTTCGGTTTGGATCATTTTTTACTTATTTTGGACTTTAAAGAATCCACATAGCTACATATGGGTGGTTAACATTCATTGGGACTGTATAAATACCCGTTCAAACGTATGTAACAACAAGCTAAAATGTTGCAATTCTTCCAGTTTGGCCTTCAACAACCTCAACCGACCTGGTACACTCATTTCAGATGAAGAAATTGTCGCAACAGAGACAAAGAACAAAAGCTTAGATGAGTCCTTGCAGTAGGCCTCCCATGTTTTAAATCAACTCCTCGAAGTACACATTCTAAATTCCCTTAGTGCATCTGAATCATGCTACTGTTGGTAAAAGCTCAATGCTGAGTGGATTTAAAACGTATAAACCTGCTCATGAGTTTAGTACTTTACACCTGTCTTACCCCATCATGATCAGAAACAAAGGCTTGTTTTAACCATGTCTTTGTAAAAACCGTGTAGCCTATAGCTTGTTAATACTGTAGCTATCCTTGCAATTTGAGCGACGTTACAATTCCCACCTCGTGGGTTAACATTATTGGCGCAATGCGTATGGTGTTTGCCTTTCACGCTTCCCTGCCCCGCCGTTCGTTACATTAGTTTCAGAGGTGGGATGTCGGTTGTGAGGCCATCACAAGGCATGGGCCGTCCGTGTGAGGGGGCTGAGCAGTTGAAGCAAGGGGGCATGCCGTTAGGAGGGGCAGTGTAGCAATCCTCACCATATGAGCCAATTTACAGTTCCCACCAAGTGGGTTAACCCTATTGGCTTGATGCATAGGGTGTTAGCCTTCCATGCCAGCGACCCAGGTTCCCTGGCGTTCGCGACAATACGTTAATCTGATCTCATGTCAGTCCTTACATCCTATTCTCCATCTTTGCGTTGAGTTATAAATGTCTTCAGCCCCATCTCCAGCTTCAGACCAACAAATCAAGTGGGGTGACTGCCTTTTGACTGACAACTATTTCTATAGCCTATTATTGTGCCTTTAATTTACTGTCCATAACACAATCCAATAAGCAGGACAGGTTTTTTGCTGAGAGAGATACAGCCCAATGCCCAAAATGTGAGTTCTGCTAATGTGATTCCATTGGAGGAATGTTGCGGGCATTATTGATATTTGAGGAAACAGCACCCTGTATTTTACTGCTCTGTCACAAAAGCAATTTTCACATTTATTAGTTTGAATTTAAAGTGCATAGTCAAATGAAATCCCTATAGATTTGGAGAAAAAGTTTAAAATGGGAGGCTGGGCCCAGTGACCCACCGTTTAGGACACAATGAAAAGTAGGCAGCCTGGCTGTTAAAACAGGAGGCAAAGCTTTCTTCCCTTCAGCTGCCATATTAATCAATTGACCGTGACCTTCTGACACATTTTTTTCAGCTTAATTCTGAGAAGTACACCGCGTTTCTTCCGGAGCGTGGCGTATTAATTACGCTGATGGACTCCAGTGGTCTTCCCAGAGTGCCCGGAGGAAGCTGTAGCGCCGGCCGGGCTGAGCTACACTACCTTTGCAATTCAAATGAGAGACACTACATCAGCCTTTGACAGGTATACATTTCATTCACTGTATAAATCTGCTGATAATATACAATAATAGGAAAAACGTGCTCGTACCAATCACACACTTATCATTTACAGCTCCAGCAGGATACATATACCGTGTCATGGAAGTAGATTTACTGCACAGATAACGGCAACAGGTTCAGCAATAGTACAGCAATACTACTACACTACGTACAGTATTACGTGTTATTTGTCATTCAGTGAACCGTTGTCCTGGAAACATCACACAGTCTGTGTGTATGATGATTGCCACAGATGACCGCCAGACCAACAGACATAGGAAGCATTGGTGGTCAAGACACACTTCAGTCACACCAGACATACTGTAGTTAGTTCACAGTAGCTGCACCAGACCACATGCTATATTTCTACAGTACTGTACCTGAAAATATTGGAGAGAAATAATTGGGCTTTAACTCCCATTAACTTCACAGCAGGACAGGTTAATTTGTGATCAAGACCTGGGGAGACAAAATGTGAATAAATGAATGGCAAAGAAGCCAAGCAGTTTCATGGAGGAGACTAGAATCAAATCAGTTTAATTAACTCTGGTGAGATGACAGAGGCTTTTACTCCACTTGGATTGGATTACCAGGAATGCAACCCTCCTATGACAATTTGCATTATCAAGGCAATCTCTCTCCCTCTCTCTCTCTTTCTTCCCTCTCTCCCACTCTGCCTCCCTCCCTTTCTCTTTCTTCCCTCTCTCCCCTCTCTCTCTCCCCCTCTGCCTCCCTCCCTCTCTCTTTGCCGATGGGCTGTACTTGGGCAGGGGGAGAGCGCTTTACCAGTTGTGTGAGTGCAGGAGAGGCAGAGAGAAGGAGTCCTGATTCTCTCTCCGGCTTGTGGGATATACAGCAGTGACACAGTCCTGTGGTGCCACATAGCCCACAGATCCAGGTAAGACAAACTTGTGTGTGTGTGTGTGTGTGTGTGTGTGTGTGTGTGTGTGTGTGTGTGTGTGTGTGTGTGTGTGTGTGTGTGTGTGTGTGTGTGTGTGTGTGTGTGTGTGTGTGTGTGTGTGTGTGTGTGTGTGTGTGTGTACATACTGTGTGTACATACTGTGTGTACATACTGTGTGTACATACTGTGTGTACATAGTGTATATTTAGTTCCCCATGGAGAGCACTTGTTTACCACAGTAGGGTAGGCTCATGATTACCCTCTCTGGACAGGTGTGTATTAGTAGGGACGTTGGAAGCATTGGAGAGAAAGAGGATACTTTTCAGTCCTCAAATGCCACTGCTTTTCTCTCAAATTAGATATTGATTTATTGAAGAACTGTTTAGATGGAGATAAGTACTTTGTTTGTGATATTATGCTAGATGTATGAATTTAGGATGATTAATACCTGTTAATGGCATCAGCATCAGTCGGCAGTGTTTTGGGTCAGGACTGTCGTTGTTACTACCGTATCTTTGTGATTGTACATTATAAACATAACCTCTGCTTTATTTCAGTGAAGTTTATTTTGACATTCCTTTATTGTCCAGCCTGATACCAATAGAGCTATCCCTCACCAACATGTTCATCTCTACAGTAAGATAGAAAAGCAGGGATTTGTCTTTACCTTACCTTTATTAAGTCAATTGCGTAATCAATGCGAATGTACGTTTATTGTAAAGATAACTTGAATTTGGTGGCAAAGCAATGACTCCCACTATGGTTAATGGCATGCCAATACTAAGAGGTGGAATATTTCTAGTCACAGCATGGAACACTTTTCAATCACCTCACCTCCACTGAGAAAGCCATAATTGGTTTGTGACAATATTATCCTCTAAAAGCTTTTTTCTTTCAGGCCCACTGCTGTATAGTTTGATAATGGCATTCTGCGTTTCAGCACAAGATAGCGATGTTGGATGTGTGAGACAGCTTGCTAGGGAAAAATGCATAGAGTGACAGCAGTATGCTTTTCACAGACTTTTTCCCCCCTCAGCGGCACAGGAGGGCTCCTGCATAATTGCATTTTGACAGTGCGTCCGACAGCATGGCTGTCTGTGCCTTACCCATGGCCAGAGAAGGACAGTCACATTGGTACTGTGGATTCAGGACCTTGGACAGTTCCCCTTATAGCATTACCCCATTTCTAGTAGAACAGATGATGGTGAATCTCTTGGTGTGTTCTTTCAGCACTGCTGGTCCAGGTGATGCCAACCAAGCAGCCATATTGAGTGGGATGGGGGAGATTAATCTCTTATAGGTTGCTGCATTACCATGTTGTGGTATCTTGCTCTTCCAGGAGACATGCAGGCAGAGGACTAACACACTATCGTGTCTGAATACCCATACTTGCATTCTAAATAATAGGCTTTTTGGGAATGCGAAAATATAATGTTTTTTAGTATGTGACCTTTAGGAAATTGAGTATGCTGTAAATGCCTGGATGTAATGCTCATTTCACTTTTACATGTAGTAGAATTCGCTGCATGCTATTGAGGAAGAGAATAGTCCTTTCAGACCCACATGTGTCTGAAAACAGATGATAATCAGCTGATAATGACGCCAAGTATCAAAATGAACGAATGGCGGGTAACAACTCAGTTTGGCCTGAGATGACACATTCTCAGTACGGGTGAGCAGTATGTTGATGTTTGTTGTTTACTGCATACCTTTTTACTAAACAGGACGTTCTAAATGATATATAGTACTATTCGGACACAGTATGTTGTTTTAGTAAGTAGTAGGCAAGACAAATTTCAGACGTGACCACTGACTAACGGAGCCACCTGTCGCTCCTCTCCAATCTGTTCCCCCCTGGGACTGTGTCCAGCTCAGGGCCTCTGACCACCCACTCCCCTCTCTGAATTAGACATGACTAGCGGTAAATACACTGTACAATGAAGTAGGAATCCTGAATAGGGATCTCAGTGATTATTGTTTGTTCAATTCCATTAGGAGGATCATGATTCTACATCTTGGCTACTTTTCAGAATTCCATTACCAGATATTGAGTAGGTCTAAGTGAGTTACTAAACTGTTATTATCCTAGTGGTCCACTATATCTTATGATAATATATCACGTACCTCCTCTTGCATAGTACTGGAGTTGGCGCCATGCTGAAGACCTTGGAGGAGACTCCTAATGTCTTTCCACTTTCAGAAGTAAAATTGACAAAATGTTGTCCAATTCATGAGAGACAAATTCTTGTATTTAATAACACACAGCATTTACACTGTCACTGAAATTACTAGTTTGCAAATTATCACTTTTCACTACTTCAATTTTAGGTGAACTGTATCTGTTCTGCTTAGGCACACTTTACCATCTCCTACTTCCTCCCTTGGAACAGCTTTAGCATCTCCTACTTCCTGTCTTTGGAACAGCTTTACAATCTCTTACTTTCTGTCCTTGGAACAGCTTTACCATCTCCTACTTCCTGTCCTTGGAACAGCTTTACCAACGTCTGTTTCCTGTCCTTGGAACAGCTTTAGCATATCCTACTTCCTGTCCTTTAAACGGCTTTACAATCTCTTACTTCCTGTCCTTGGAACAGCTTTACCATCTCCTACTTCCTGTCTCTTGAACAGCTTTACCATCTCCTACTTCCTGTCCTTGGAACAGCTTTACCATCTCCTACTTCCTGTCTTTCGAACAGCTGTGTGGTTGTTTGGCATCATGGAGGTGTATGTAAATGATTACACCTCACCAATAATGAATCTCTCAGAGGTGTCTAGATGAGAAGACAAATGGCTGAGATGTAAGTGTGTGCCTAATGATTTTCCTCCGTACTTTGGAAGATTGTTGTGAAATGTCAGTGACTGATAGCTCTTCGTGGACTGTGTCATGTGATGTAGTCCTATGTTGGTTATAGGCCGGGCTGGACAGGGCTTAACTTTGGGAATGCGTCCTACTTCACTCTTTGCTAATACTAGTTGGTGGTAGCTTCGTTCTCCACCCAGATGGAGACCAGCCCCAGCTCTTACTACCAGTACAATCAAAGGAGGTACTAGGGCTACGGTAATGTGTCTTTCACTCTGCAGTGCACAAATCATCCATATGGATACAATGGAGATGAGAATAGTATCTATATCACCTGGAAGCCTGTGGTCTTCAAATAGATATATGGAGACTTTTAGAATATACTGTACCTGTAAATCGTGATGTCACAGATCCACTTCTTCTGTTCACACATAGTCTCTTTGACAGAGCTCAGCAACTACTGGGAGAAAAATGGCACTGTCCTTTTTATAAATGTCAAGTTGTTAAATATCTGCTTTAACTTCAAACAACGCCATGGTTAGAAATGAGAATGGATTTTGTGTCTTTGGGGGCGGTCCTCTGACATACATCTATCTTATTTCTCATTAACTGGGGACTGAAGCCAGAACGGGTACAGTGTAGGTGTTACACAGGCTTGGGAAAGTTCAGCTGCTTAATGAGCTCATCCTCATCTATCATCTGACTTTTATCTCTTGTATACTGTAGTTATTCTGGCCAGACCATTCTGCCAAGCTTTTTACTTGTTCCATGGTATGTCTGCTGGCATATTTGATTCACTTGGCTCATGAAAAAAACAATACTTGATTAAATATAATGGTAACTCCATAAATTTCACCCCAGAAGTGCATGATTACAAATGTATCCTTAAGATTTGATGAATTGATGGTTTATAAAAGCTTTGTGTTTAATGAGTGGTTCATTCGGGCCAATGACTTGCTATATGTTTAGCAGTGTTACACTCAGTGAATGAAAACAGGCTTGGCTGGGTATCCTCTCATATGACAGAGTGTATGATTAGGAACTACTTAGCAGTATTAACAGACTCTATCGGGATTTTACAACAAAAATTATCGGAAATATTTATTCTATATTACAATAAATTATATTGTTATATTTCAGGGACAACTGGCTCTGTCAACTCTTTTGTCATCATAATGTCTATTGAAAGATGTATTGCTTCTTGTAGCCAGGTGACCTTATGGTTTGTCTTAGTCCTGCATGCCCCTCCCACAAAATGATAATATTTATTTTAAACAGCTAAAGAAAACAAGACATCAACTATTATGTTGTGATACTGTATTATGATATTATGACGTGTTCTTCTTCTATGGTTTAACTCAGTTGGTCCTTTGTGTTCCCAGAATCCAATGGTGCGATGGCCCCCAGGCAGGGCAGTGTGGGACTTATAGGTCCTCCAGCAGGCGTGCCTCTCCCCGTCCTCCCACTCCTCCTCCTCCTCTGTGGCCAGATGCTGGATGCCCAGGGTCAAGGTAAGACTTTGATTACTGTCAGTGTTACTTCCACATGGCTCTGTAGGGTTTAGATATTCAATAGGACAACACCTTTGGGAACAGCATTGCTTGACTAGGGTAATTTCCAGCCATGTATCCAATATGCATTTTGATCAATCCAGTTGGACAGTGTATATTCCCAGGGGTCCGTGCTGCCAATATCAGTGGTATTGCTTTTCTATGCAGATCTTGTTTAATCTTGGAAACCATTTTGTGCTTTTCAGTCTTGAACCGTTGTTCATTCGTCACATAGACCTCTTCCAGGGGTAATAGCAACATTTTGCATACAGTAATTGGGTGCTTGGCTTATTACCTGGGTGCCATGTGGGCTGGGCTGGTTTTGGGTCCAGATTGAATGTGCATCTCCCAGGGAGACAAGGCCACTGTGCCCTCTGCTGTCAGAACCCTCCACTGGCTCCTACCTCTCCCTGTGGCCAATCTTATTTATAGCATGGCGGGAACTGCCACACTAACTGGTGAGAGCACAACACACACACACATACTCACCACGCTCACTCTCACTCCAAACAATTGCCAAGTTTTTGAGGGGTGGGGGGGGGGGGTGCAGATGGAATTGAAGCAGCTACAAGGTTAATGTGGAGTGGAGAGGAGTGCGAATTTTAACATTCAGCTCTCATACAATGAGGCTTGATTAATGGGACTCAACTGTGGCACATGCCAGAGTAAAATATACCAGCCGTAAAGGAGGACGGGCGAGGACCAGGGAGGAACTAGAGTGAGAAACACTCTTTAGACTAATTCAAACCTAAGACGCTTTGAAACGGATATTAAAAGGAAATGCAGGTATTCTGTCAGAAAGCCTAATGTAGTCTAATTTTATATCTGTTAAGTCATTTCTGATCTAGAAAGCTTGTGTACATTACAGGACCATTTCAGTATAGGGTTAGTTTTAGGGGAGAGTGGGGTAAGTTGAGCCGTTTCTTACATTCAGCATATCACACCAGCCTTCGCTTTGGCTCCCCCTCCTGTCCAGCTCAGGCATTTGGCGTCGCCGGCCTTCTAACTGCTGCCGAACCTACTGCTGGCAAACGCCCTTCACTCATTTGTCTCGTCATCATTACACACACCTGGTTCCAATCGCCACTCTGTCACTGTATATATACTCCCTCTGGCAGTTGTCTATTTCGGGAGTTGTAAATGTTACTTGTTTTCCTGAGAGGAATCTCTCTTACTATTTACTGAGTACTTTATATTTTGCACTTTGGGTTCACCCTGTTCGGCCTTTTTGTTTATGAAGATATGTTTTGAGCACAACAGCGTTTGGGTTTCGTCCCGCTTTGATCCATGGTGCTTAATTCTTAAGTATAGGGGGCAGTATTTTCGTTTTTGGCAAAAAAACGTACCCATTTGAAACTGCCTATTTCTCAGCCCCCGAAACTAGAATATGCATATAATTGTCAGATTAGGATAGAAAACACTCTAAAGTTTCCAAAACTGTCAATGTTTTGTCTGTGAGTTTAACAGAACTGATATTGCAGGCTAAAACCTGAGGAAAATCCAATCAGGAAGTGCCTCTGTTTTTGAAACCTCTCTGTTCTTATGCATCCCTATCATCCATTTAAAGGGATATCAACCAGATTCCTTTTTCTATGGTTTCCCTAAGGTGTCAACAGCCTTTAGACATAGTTTCAGGCTTTTATTTTGAAAATTGAGCGAGAACCATCACATTGCGTAAGTGGATAGGTGGGGGCTCTCAGAGTGAGTTGTGCGCAACAGAGAAAGGCGGCCATTGTTACTCCCGGTCCTATTGAAAAACCAACACTCCTGGTTGATATATTATCGAATAGATATTTGAAAAACAACCTGAGGATTGATTATAAAAAACGTTTGACATGTTTCTGTGGACATTATGGATATTATCTGGAATTTTTGTCTGTGTTGTCATGAACGCTTTTTCCTGTGGATTTCTCAGCATAACGCGCGAAACAAACGGAGGTATTTGGATATAAAAATATCTTTATGGAACAAAAGGAACGTTTGTTGTCTAACTGGGAGTCTCGTAAGTGAAAACATCCTGTCACGCCCTGGCCTTAGTTATCTTTATTTTCTGTAATATTTTGGTTAGGTCAGGGTGTGACAGGGGGGTCGTTTGTTGTTGTTTTTTTTTGTAAAAGTGTTCGTTTTCGTGTTTCGTCTTCTGAAAATAAAAGAAGATGTATTTCTCTCACGCTGCGCCTTGGTCCACTCTTCTGCCTCATTACGACGATCGTGACAGAATCACCCACCATACCAGGACCAAGCAGCGTGAATCAAGGCAGCAGCAGCGAACGCACGATTATAGGAATTGGGAGGAAATTTCTGCGACAGCCGGAGGACCCTGGGCACAACCGGGAGAATATCGCCGCCCCAAAGCTGAGCTGGAGGCAGCGAAAGCAGAGAGGCGGCGTATGAGGAGCAGCACGGAAGCAGGAGAAGGATCTGGGCTATACAACCTGGGAGGAGATCGACAGGTGGGCGATCGACCCAAGGAGAGTGCCGGAGCCCGCCTGGGATTCGATGGAGCAATGTGCGGGGATACCGGCGAATGGAGGCAGCACGACGAAGCGGTAGGAAGCCTGTAAATCAAGTCCAAAAATTTATTGGGGGGTGGCTAAAGGGTAGTGTGGCAAAGTCAGTTAGGAGACCTGCGCCAACTTCCCGATCTTACCGTGGAGAGCGAGAGTACGGGCAGACACCGTGTTATGCGTAGAGCGCACGGTGTCTCCTGTACGTGTGCATAGCCCGGTTCGGTACATTCCAGCTCCACGTATCGGCCCGGGCTAGATTGAGCATTGAGCCAGGTGCCATGAAGCCGGCTCAACGCGTCTGGTCTCCAGTGCGTCTCCTCGGGCCGGCATACATGGCACCAGCCTTACGCATGGTGTCCCCGGTTCGCCAACACAGCCCAGTGCGGGTTATTCCACCTCCCCGCACTGGTCGGGCTACGGGGAGCATACAACCAGGTAAGGTTGGGCAGGCTCAGTGCTCAAGGGAGCCAGTACGCCTGCATGGTCCGGTATATCCGGCGCCACCTCCCCGCCCCACCCAGTACCACCAGTGCCAACACCACGCACCAGGCTTCCAGTGTGTCTCCAGAGCCCTGTTCCTCCTCCACGCACTAGCCCTGTGGTGCGTGTCTTCAGCCCGGTACCACCAGTTCCGGCACCACGCACCAAGCCTCCTGTGCGTCTCCAGAGCCCTGTTCCTCCTCACGCACTAGCCCTTTGGTCGTGTCTCCAGCCCGGTACCACCAGTTCCGGTACCACGCACCAAGCCTCCTGTGCGTCTCCAGAGTCCTGTGCGTCCTGTTGCTGCTACCCGCACTAGCCTTGAGGTGCGTGTCCTTAGCCCGGTACCTCCAGTTCCGGTACCACGCACCAGGCCTACTGTGCGCCTCAGTCGGCCAGAGTCTGCCCACCCGGACCCTCCCCTTCTGTGTTAGGTTGCGGCCGGAGTCCGCACCTTTGGGGGGGGGGGGGGGGGTACTGTCACGCCCTGGCCTTAGTTATCTTTATTTTCTGTAATATTTTTGGTTAGGTCAGGGTGTTACAAGGGGATGTTTGTGTTTTGTCTTGTCATGGGTGGTTGTAGTGTCTAGGGGGTTTTGTTAGAGTGTATGGGTTTGTGTTGAGTGTAGGTGTCTAGGTATGTCTATGGTTGCCTGAATGGTTCTCAATCATAGACAGCTGTCATTCATTGTCTCTGATTGGGAGCCATATTTAAGGCAGCCATAGGCATTGGCTGTTGTGGGTAATTGTCTATGTTTAACGTTTGTAGCTTGTGTATGCACTAACGTTTGAGCTTCACGCGTCGTTTGTTGTTCGTTTTCGTGTTTCGTCTTCTGAAAATAAAAGAAGATGTATTTCTCTCACGCTGCGCCTTGGTCCACTCTTCTGCCTCATTACGACGATCGTGACACATCCGAAGATCATCAAAGGTAAACGATTAATTTGATTGCTTTTCTGATTTTCGTGACCAAGTTTACCTGATGCTAAGTGTACTTAATTTTTTGTCGAGCGATCGATAAACTTACACAAACGCTTGTATTGCTTTCGCTGTAAAGCATAATTTCAAAATCTGAGACGACAGGTGGATTAACAAAAGGCCAAGCTGTGTTTTCCAATATTGCACTTGTGATTTAATGAATATGAATATTTTCTAGTAATATTATTTGACTGTGGCGCTATGCTATTCAGCGTTGCTGATGACAATTTATCCCAGATCCGGGATGGGTGGTTCAGAAAGGTTAAATAAACTCAGTAGTTCTAAACCTGCGACTGCCTCCTGCCTACTCCTTTCTACACCAGTGACACAACATCACTACATCAAGGGGAATATAGTATTCTTTCAAACAAAGATATCTACATATATATTTCAGGATGTTGTGTATCCCTGGAAATAATCAGAATTTTTTGTAAACTTAACAATTTTGAAAACATAGCGAGTCCAAAAAGGTGGTCTCTTGGCACAACTTACCCTGGGTATGAGGAAAGTTGAGCATAGAGACAGGGTAAATTGAGCCACCTTGAGGTAAGCGGGTCAGTGTACCTCTTCCGAGTCATTCAGTAAATGTTTTCTTTCCCTTACTGCTGCTCTAATGGGATTTCTTCCCTTGTGCTGCTCTAACGGATTTCTTCCCTTTTTTTTTACCTGGACCTCTCTAATGGATTTCTTCCCTTGCCTGCTGCTCTAATGGATTTCTTCCCTTTTGCTGCTGCCTAATGGATTTCATCCCTTGCTGCTGCTCTAATGGATTTCATCCCTTGCTGCTGCTCTAATGGATTTCTTCCCTTGCTGCTGCTCTAATGGAATTCTTCCCTTGCTGCTGCTCTAATGGATTTCTTCCCTTGCTGCTGCTCTAATGGATTTCTTCCCTTGCTGCTGCTCTAATGGATTTCTTCCCTTACTGCTGCTCTAATGGATTTCCTCCCTTGCTGCTGCTCTAATGGATTTCTTCCCTTGCTGCTGCTCTAATGGATTTCTTCCCTTGCTGCTGCTCTAATGGATTTCCTCCCTTGCTGCTGCTCTAATGGATTTCCTCCCTTCTCTCACTTCCTTGGCTGCTCTCTCAAGAACCTCAAGGGGGCTAGAGCCCTGCTTGTTTTACGTCTGTATAAACGGGGCATGATGTCTGCTCTGTAACCAGAAACAGTCTTGAGTTCATATGCATGACACATAGCAAAAATACTATGCATATTGTGTAGTAAACTGACTAAATGTAATCATCATTTGTATGGGGTATGGTGGTCATTGGCTCAACTTACCCCATGGCCATTGGCTCAACGTACCCTAAGGCAAACATGTTGACTATATTAGCCCACACAGCTACAAGGATGCACTTTCATGCTAGGTTTATGACCTTATATTGTAGCTTATAGATCTGATGTATAAACAATCTTAAAATGATCTACTTTGGTTTAGATACAAGCATCATAAAACTTCTAAAACAAATTAATTTGACTTTGTGAAAATCATTTTTTTACCTAACTTGTTTACCAATTTTTCCATGTGGTTTCTTCTTTTATAGATTCCATGAAATTACGACTTCTTCCTAAATATTTGGTCACGATTTAATTTTGTGTATGGTTACCTAGAAACAAGGGCTGGCCCAACTTACCCCACTCTCCTCTCCTGGATGAGTTGACAATCCCACTATAACCTTCAAACGTGAAACATTGTCAGAGGCGATTTCTGTCTTTCTTTTGGCTTTTGTTGCGTCAAAAGACTACGATTGATTGCTGTGAATGCTCGAAGCTGGGCGGCAGAGACAAGACCATAAAATCTTAGACAAGAGCCACTGAAGTTTGTCTTCAACAAGGGCAGTAAATTGTATTGAAAAAGGCAGCAGGAGGGAGGGCAAAAGCCACAGAATGTAAAATACCTTTATTGTCTTGACCTGTAATGTATGATGCTCCATGAGCCAAAACCCCCTCATTCAAGCCTCTGACCTTTGTGGATGTCATATATGGATAATCAGGAATAATATGGTGTGTCATATCTGAAGATGCAGTAGAGCATAAGACTGAGAATCAATCTTTGAATGTTTGAGGAAGTCTGGGTGTGCCCATGAGACCATTGCATCATGGATCTCAACATCTGCAGTGGCTGGAGCAGCTGCCTTGTGGACTAACCACATTACTGCAGATCCATCTTCCTTACCTCATCTGGTTTGGTTCCTGTGGCTCTGTTCAAAGTCTCTGCTCCTTGGCTATGGTTTTAGGACTACCACACCCTTCAATGGCCATATCGGACATCATTATGAAAGTATAGTTCTCTTGGAGAGAGAGCTCTTGTGAAGATTAGTTTTAACCTTCATAGTGGTAACTTTCCTCCTCCCTCTCAGTCTGTGGTTGAGTACAAAGCTTTTAGGGATCTAATCTGATAAGTGATGGAGGCTCTTCCTCTTGCCTTGGGAAAGACATTACATATCCACTAGCACTAAAAACACTGCTTTCTCACTCGCTTCATTTCATCACGTTGTTCCTAGTGGGACCATCAGAACATGGTGACCAGGCTGACTACTTATCCATGCACTCATAGGGCTTGTGCATTGTGCCCAGCAACCACTAGATATGTACAGATGTGTTGTAGGCAGTGGTGTAAAGTACTTAAGTAAAAATACTTTAAAGTTCTACTGAAGTCGTTTTTGGGGGTAGCTGTACTGTAAAATTTATATTTTTGACAACTTTTACTTTTACTTCACTACATTCCTAAATAAAGTAATGTACTTTTTACTCCATACATTTTCCCTGACACCCAAAAGTACTTGTTACATTTTGATAGGAAAATGGTCCAATTCACGCACTCATCAAGAGAACATCCCTACTGCCTCTGATCCTGTGGACTCACGAAACACATGCTTTGTTTGTAAATGAATGTCAGTGTTGTAGTGTGCCCCTGGCTATCCGTAAATAAAATAAATTGTGCCGTCTGGTTTGCATAAAAAAGGAATTTGAAATGATTAATACTTTTACTTTTACTTTTTATACTTGAGTACATTTGAGCAGTTCCATTTACTTTTGATACGTAAGTTTATTTAAAACCAAATACTTTTAGACTTCTGCTGAAGTAATATTTTACTGGGTGACTTTCACTTTTACTTGAGTCATTTTCTATTAAGATATCTTTACTTTTACTACAGTATGACTTTTGTGTACTTTTTCCACAACTGGTTGTAGGTACATTAAATGTAGTTGTTCAGCATAGTGTAACCTATAGTTCTCTACTGGATGGTACTGTCTGTTTCTGCCCTACCATACTGAGGAGCTGAGAGCACAGTACATGGAACACATTACTGAGAATCAACCTCTGTGGACTACATTTTAGTTGCAGGGGTGAGATTCATTTGCAAGACCATTATAAAACTCATTTGGGCTACCAATCAAGCGGTCTTTGAAGTAGAAATTGAAGCCATTCCTTTTAAGAATGACAGAGACAAGTTCATGTTCCTCAGTGTTGGAAACATTTAATCATATCCTTTACGCTGACATAAACCAATAAGATCCAGCTATAATGTACGGTATAAATATGTAGGATGGGCGTTGTACAGGTAGTATAGGAACTGTTGTTTTGTTTACTCACCATTCCTCTGCTGCCTACAACACCCACCCTATGTGTTCATTCTTTTTATTTAACTAGGCAAGACAGTTAAGAACAAATTATTATTATAAATGACAGCCTACCAGGGAACAGTGGGTTAACTGCCTTGTTCAGGGGCAGAACAACAGATTTTTACCTTGTCAGTTCAGGGATTCAATCCAGGAACCTTTTGGTTACTGGCACAACGCTCTAACCACTAGGCTACCACAATATTATAAGGATGTTGTGTTCATTATAAGGATGGTGTGTTCATTATAAGGAGGTGGTGTTCATTATAAGGATGTGGTGTTCATTATAAGGAGGTGGTGTTCAATTATAAAGGATGGTGTGTGTCGTATAAGGATTGGTTGTGTTCATTATAAGGATGTTGTGTGTTCATTATAAGGATGTTGTGTTCATTATAAGGAGTGGTGTGGTTCATTATAAGGAGTGTGTGTTCATTAAAGGATGTTGTGGTCATTATAAGGAAGGTGTGGTGTTCATTATAAGGATTGTGTTCATTATAAGATGGATGGTTGTCTTATAAGGATTGTTGGGTGTCATAAGGATGTTTGTTCATTATAAGGATGTTGTGTTCATTATAAGGATGTTGTTTCATTATAAGGGTGTCTATAAGAGATTTGTGTCGTATAAGGAGTGTTGTGTTCATTATAAGGAGTTGTGGTGTTCATTATAAGGAGTGTGTGTTCATTATAAGGAGTGGTGTTCATATAATGGATAGTGTGTTCATTATAAGATGGTGTGTTATTATACGGATGTTGTGTTCATTATAGATGTGTGTTCATTATAAGGATGTTGTGTTCATTATACAGGATGTTGTGTTCATTTATAAGGATGTGGTTGTCATTATATGGATTGGTTTGTTCATTATATGGAGTTGTTATTATAAGGAGTGTGTGTTCTTATTATAAGGATGTGTGTTCTTAGCAGGTTCATATAAGGATGTTGTGTCATTATAAGGATTTTGTGTTTAATTATATTGGATGTGGTTGTTCATTATAAGGATGTTGTGTTTCATTATAAGGAGTGGTGTTCATTATAAGGATGTTGTGTTCATTATAAGGATGTTGTTGTCATTATAAGGATGGTGTGTGGTCATTATAAGGATGTTGTGTTCATTATAAGGATTTGTGGTCATTATTAAGGATGTTGTTGTCATTATAAGGATGTTGTGGTGGTCATTATAAGGATGTGTGTTCATTATAAGGATGTTGTGTTCATTATAAGGAGGTGGTGTTCATGTATATGGAAGGTGTGTGTTCATTATAAGGAGTGGTGTTCATTATAGAGGTGTTTTCATATAAGGATTGTTGTGTTCATTATAAGGATGTTGTTCATTATAAGAGGTGTGTGTTCATTATAAGGATGTTGTGTTCATTATAAGGAGTGTGTTTCATTATAAGGAGGTGTATTGTGTTATAAGGATGTTGTGTTCATTATAAGGAGGTTGTGTTCATTATAAGGATGTTGTGTTCATTATATGGATTTGTGTTCATTATAAGGATGGTTGTGTTCATTTAAGTATGTGTGTTCATTATAAGATTGTGTGTTCATTATAAGGATGTGTGTGCATTATAAAGGATGTTGTGGTCATTATAAGGATGTTGTTGTCATTATAGGAGGTGGTGTCATTATAAGGATGTGTGGTTCATTATAAGGATGGTAGTTGTGTTCATTATAAGGATTGTGTTGTGTCATTATAAGGATGTTGGTGTTCATATAGGATGTGTGTGTTATTATTAAGGATGTTGTGTTCATTATAAGCAGGATGTGTTCATTATAAGGAGTTGTGTTCATTATAAGGATGTTGTGTTCATTATTAAGGATGTTGTGTTCATTATAAGGATTGTGGTTCATTTATAAGGATGTGTGTGTTCATTATAAGGAGGTGTGTTTCATTTAAGGAGTTTGTTCATATAAGGAGGTGTGTTCATTATAAGAGTTGCTGTTCATTATAAGGAGATATTGTGTTCATTATATGGATGTTGTGTGTTCATTATTAAGAGGAGGGTGTGTGTTCATTATAAGGATTGTGTGTTCATTATAAGGAGGTGGTGTTCATTTATTAAGATGAGGTGGTGTTCATTATAAGGAGTGTGTGTTCATTATTAAGCGATGTGTTTTAGGGTTGGTGTTCACCAGAAGGAGTTGTTGTTCATTTAAGGATTTGTGCCCAATGTGGTTAAGATGTTGTTGAATGTGTGCTCTCCTTGCTCTGTGTGTCCTGTTGATTTATCATCTCTGTCACACTATCAGGCAACTCATGCCCTGCAGACAGCCTGCCCTGGCCAGATGTGCTTCTCTACCCCCACCCCATGCGCAACACACACACACACACACACACACACACACACACACACACACACACACACACACACACACACACACACACAACACACACACACACACACACACACACACACACACACACACACACACACACAGGTGTGCAGTATAACACCTTCCAAGGCAGGGCTTCTTTTTATATTTCCACATGACATCTGCATCGGCTGTCAGGCTGGTTTTACTGCCTGGGTGAGCTGCTGGTCCCTAGACACAGGGCTGCTGATGACTAAGTCAGAACTCATCACATTCATGAAACAGATTGGAAGGTCCATATCAGCAACAGAACTTGGCCAGAATATTTGTTTCTGCTTCAGAGCACTTTGTTTGCAAAGGTCTTCATTGAAAAAGGTTCGATCATTACATGTCTGCATCCTGTAAAATTTCTTCGATTAAATCCAGACCACGGAAGATCTGCGTTATAATGCGATTGACATTTAAAGGTAATTTCCCATTGAGCCGACATATGCTAAGTTTACCGTGTATGTGGTCTTTAAAACATGTGAAGAGGACAAAACGCAATCGTATTAAACTTGGCCCTTCAAGTGTGAAAACCAGTAGAGGTCAGTAAATTGCATTATTCAATCTGTCAATCCCGCTTTCCTCGACAACCCTTTCAGCTCGTTTATACTCCTTTCAACCCGTTAATACTCCTTTCAACTCGGTAATACTCCTTTCAGCCCCTTAATACTCCTTTCAGCTCGGTAATACTCCTTTCAACTGTTAATACTCCTTTCAACTCGGTAATACTCCTTTCAGCCCTTAAATACTCCCATTTCAGCCTCGGTAATACTCCTTTTCAACTTTCCTCTCGTTATTCCGAACTCTTTCAGCTCGTTAATACTCCCTCACTCTCAAGCCTCCCCTCATCTAATCACTCATCAGCTCCAATACTCCTCACCCGTATACTATACTCCCCTTACACACGCGTTATCACTCCATTCCAGCTCCTTAATACTCCTTTCAACCGTTAATACTCCTTTCAACGCGTTAATACTCCATTCAGCTCCTTATACTCCTTTCAACCTGTTTAATACTCCTTTCAACGCGTTAATACTCCATTCAGCTCCTTAATACTTTTTCAACCCGTTAATACTCCTTTCAACGCGTTAATACTCCATTCAGCTCCTTAATACTCCTTTCAACCTGTTAATACTCCTTTCAACGCGTTAATACTCCATTCAGCTCGGTAATACTCCGTTCAGCTCGGTAATACTCCGTTCAGCTCCATAATACTTTTTCCTAGCTCGTTAATACTTATTTCAACTCGTTATTACTCTTTCAACTCGTTAATGCTCCTTTCAATCTCGTTAATACTCTTTTCAACTCGTTAATACTCCTTTCAACTCGTTAATATCCTTTCAGCTCGTTAATACTCCTTTCAGCTCGTTAATACTCCTTTCAGCTCGTTAATATTCATTTCAACCCGGTAATACTCCTTTCAGCTAGTTAATACTCATTTCAGCTCCTTAATGCTCCTTTCGACACGTTAATACTCTTTCAGCTCGTTAATACTTCATTTCAGCTCGTTATAAATCATTTCAGCTCCTTAATGCTCCTTTTTAGATCATCGTTAATACTCCTTTCACCTCGTTAATACTCCTTTCAGCTCGTTAATACTCCTTTCACCTCGTTAATACTACTTTCAGCTCGTTAATACTCCTTTCAGCTCGTTAATGCTCCTTTCAACGCGTTAATACTCCTTTCAGCTCGTTAATACTCATTTCAGCTCCTTAATGCTCCTTTCGACTCGTTAATACTCCTTTCAGCTTGTTAATACTCCTTTCACCTCGTTAATACTCATTTCAACCCGGTAATACTCCTTTCAGCTCGCTAATACTCCTTGCGGCTCATTAATACTCTTTTCAGCTCATTAATACTACGTTCAACTCATTAATACCCCTGTAGTCTTGTTAACACTCCTGTAATCTCATTAATCCTCCTGTAATCTCGTTGTGCATAAACATGCAGTGCACATATATTACCTGTTTGTGTTTTTTATCATCTCCTTTTGAGAGAGATGTGTTGTGTTCTGAGTTGTGTAGTGATGTTATTCCCGTGCAGACAGATAGTCACTGGGGCTTCTCTGTGGCTCCTGGCTGCAGTTCCATCTGTCTTCCTCCCGCCCAGCCACACGCCTGGGGTATGGCACACCGTCAAGGTGAACTGGCTGCTACGGGGCAGGGAGACAGAGACGCTGCTGGGTTTTTCACGCTCAGCAGTTTCCCATGTGTATCAAGAATGGTCCACCACCCAAAAGACATCCAGCCAACTTGCCACAACTGTGGGAAGCATTGGAGTCAACATGGGCCAGCATCCCTGTGGAACGCTTTCAACACCTTGTAGAGTCCATGCCCTGACGAATTGAGGCTGTTCTGAGGGCAAAAGGGGGTGCAGTTTGTGTAGTATCTGTGTTTTCATGTTTTATGTACGGCCTTTTTAAGCACAGGACTAAATGAATTTCCCCCTGGTGGGATAATAAAGTTGATCTGAATCTGAATTACGAAGGTTTTCCTAACATTTTGTAAACTCAGTGTATAGTAGGCATTGCATTGACGCTGACATTTATTGGGGCCATTTTCTTAGACATGGCTTTAATCTTTGAGAGCAAGAACGAGTATTACAGACCTCACCGACAGTTATTTCCAACCTGAAAAGGGTTGAGATTGGGATTCCCTAATGGCTCTGAGAGTCTTTATAGGGGAAGTCGTCCTCTGTGAGCGGATGTGTTTTATTCCCATGGTCAGTGTTCAGCTATTGTTGGCTGGCGGACTGAGCCTCGGTCTGTCATTTCCTGCACTAACTCATCTCCAGATCATTTCCAGAATTCATCATGGAAATTGCTCAGGATTGGCCATTAGGTGTTTTTTCTTTCCCTCTCTGTGAAAGAAATGGACGACTGATTGATATTAGAGAGAGGAACTGCTGTGCAATGGCATTTCAGAACAAAAACGAGTGAAAATACAGGAGCCAACATCTAATAGACGGCACGGGTAAATTTGTAAGGAGCAGTGCTTTTGAGAAATGAATATCACAGAGACATTCTTCAAAGTGTTTGTGTCCCGGGTGGCTTCATAGACTCCATACATCTAACCCTAAATCCAATTTTTCTCTTTAGAATGGGTAGTGGGTCAGGACTAGTTATCATGACAAATGGCAAAATTACCCCCGCACCCCTCCCAGACCTCTGTTTGAGCCATGAGTCATTAACTCAATAGAAGATGATGAATTCTCTGAGAAACATTCAAACGTATTCGAGCCTTTGGCATCCAGTCCCCACTGGGTTCAGGCCTTTTGCATCACAGTCCCCACTGGGTTCAGGCCTTTGGCATCACAGTCCCCACTGGGTTTAAGGCTATGGCATCCAGTCCTATAGGTTTGGGCATTTGGATCCAGTCCACTGGGTTCAGGCCTTTTGGCATACAGTCCCCAGGGTTCAGGCCTTTGGCATCACAGTCCCCACTGGGTTCAGGCTTTGGCATCACAGTCCCCACTGGGTTCAGGCATTTGGCAATCCAGTCGCCCACTGGGTTTTCAGGCCTTTGGCATCACAGTCCCATGGGTTCAGGCTTTGGCATCACAGTCCCCACTGGGTTCAGGCCTTTGGCAATCACAGTCCCACTGGGTTCAGGCTTGGGCATACAGTCCCCATGGGTTCAGGCCTTTGGCATCACAGTCCCCACTGGGTTCAGGCCTTTGGCATCCAGTCCCCACGGGTTCAGGCCTTTGGCATTCAGCAGTCCACCACTGGGTTCAGGCTTTGGCATTACAGTCCCACTGAGTTCAGGCCTTTGGCATAACAGTCCCCACTGGGTTCAGGCCTTTTGCATCACAGTCCCCACTGGGTTCCTGCCTTTTGCATCCAGTCCCCACTGGGTTCAGGCCTTTGGCATCACAGTCCCCACTGGGTTCAGGCCTTTTGCATCCAGTCCCCACTGGGTTCAGGCCTTTGGCATCCAGTCCCCACTGGGTTGAGGTTTCCTTACGGACTTCCTAGGTTGGTGCTGAGTGTACTCCATTCGAGGTGAGAGGGGCACTGTTTAACTATGGTTCACTTGAACCTGAAGTTACATACAACTTTTACAAATAGTACAGCCCCAGTACCAGCAGTAAGGGCACGTCCAGCGCCTTAGGATGTGCCAAGAGCCAGGTCCACCTTATCAGACACCATGGAAACTTGCCAACTGCCATGCAGATAGATTTTTTTATTACCATGAATAAATGGATATTGAATCTGAGTAACGGAGTGGCCTGGCAACGAAGACTCTGTTTCCGAGCCCAGTGTTGGAAAGTGCAGTTTGACGGCCAAGCTGATTCTGTGCAGTGTTTCTACATTCACTCAATGGAGGGCGTCAGACTACTAGCTCTGACAATTAGAGTCATTATTATTGGCAGTGAACTAAATACATCACCGCCGCATCTCCTTTTCATTTACCACGTACATGTAGCGTGTGATCATGAGGTTTCACTCATGTAGGTCTAAACACACTGAAGCAATATAGAAGTCTGTATCATGAGCCATTACTGAGATCCAGATCAATTGAACTACCTACCTACTGGTACGTGAGTTTGACGGGAGAAATAGCCTTGTGGGATGATGATGATAAAACAACACTCCACTGAATTGTGTCACTACTTAATGATCAAAGCGTTTGGCACCTACTATAACCATAGTGATGGGATACATCACTAATCATCGTAGCATATTTAATTGAGTGTGACCACAGATCACTTTCTGCTTCATCTGTGCTTTGTCCAATGTACCAGATCAGCAGATTTAATGATTTAAGCACTAAGGCCCGAGAGGGTGTGGTATATGGCCAATATGCCACGGCTAAGACGGCTAAGGGCTGTTCTGGATACAGCCCTTCGGCGTGATATAGGCCATATACCACAAACCCCAGAGGTGCCTTATTGCTTTTTTTTGGTTACCAACATAGTTAAAGAAATGTTTTGCCATACCCGTGGTATATGGTCTGATATATCATGGCTTTCATCCAATCAACATTCAGGCTCGAATCACCCAGTATGTCAATGTTAAGTTGGAGACTGGGATCAGAATGACTGCATGGTTCCATTTTGTTTTGTAGATGGTGTTGTGGTGAAACCCATGGTATAGAATAAATACATGTGCATGGGGCAGTAACACAAACTCTGCAATAGATGGCACTATTGCTTTGTGTTGGATGTCATCTTAGGTTACCAAGAGTAGGAACAAAGCCCTGCTTTAAAATCCTTGTGTAAATCCATGGAAATGACTGTTACGATACTAAATAACAGGGACATGATTTTCTGTTATGAAAGCTTTGCTATTGACATTTGTAGCTGTATTCACAATGCTTGGTAGGCCTTCATTGTAAATAAGAATTTGTTCTTAACTGACTTGCCTAGTTAAATAAAGGTTCAATAAAAATAAATTGTACACAACACTACCGGTATGACATATCATTTAGCTTACTTATTGCAAACAGTTCAGCATTCCTTTGAAATGTACTGCAAACATCTTGTTAAACATCTAAGGAGGAGAGGTCAGGGTCTGTCTGTTTGTTCACCTCTTGTTTGGCTGTTGTTTGTGTGACTCCAGTCAGTCCTGTGGGGCCGCAGGAGGCCGTGTTCTCATTCCGTTCCCTGTGTAAGAGCTACTAGAGAGTCATCTAAGATTTATGGATGTCGTGCATGGCTGAGCTGTAGTCAAAAGCAATAAGGGCACAACGCAGCGGGATGCAGCGCTGCTCAGCCACAAATGAATTCAGAGGCATTTTTTGAGAATCACTATTCAGACAGTTCATTTGGGATGCCTGGTTGTTTTATTTAGATGAATTTGTTGTCACTGAGCCAGGAGACGGCGTGTGAATGCATGCTTCTCGGTAAGACTTTTGTGGCTGTAGTGTTATGGGCTGTTCCACTATAGCTTCTCTAGCTTCAGCTCTCTTTCTCTCCCTGATGTCTGGCCATAGATGGGCTCATGAAACCTTATGGAGCGCCATAAACAGGGTGGCTCTTACATGCCCCACTACAGACGACGCAGGGGGAGAAACGCCCCAGTGGACCACAACCACACCCCCATACAGCCTCATAGCCCCTGTCGTGTCTCTGACTTCTTTAATGTGATGACAAGCTATTTTATCAAATCGATTACCTAACGTTTGATTCATTACGTGATTGAATTAAACCATGCAACAATTAACTTGTTAATAACCTGGGGCACCACGGAAGAGGTTGTTTATATAGAGTGGCTATCTCCTGAATCCACTCTTAAAGATCTGAAGATCTTTTAAATCAATAGCAGTCAATCAGTCATTAATTATTCTTTACCGTCTATCAGTCTCACCTGAACGTCGTAATATTCTTGGTTATCTGCACGAACCCAGCCTTTACTATGAATCATTGATACACAAATTGGCTCAATTATTTATTTACTAACTAAATAAACAATTACAGAATATACAATACATAATAACATTATACAGTAAATACCATCCCTAGTGGACTAAACAAAAACAGTTTGGTTAAAACACGATAGATTCCGAGAGGAAAAGGGGGGCGGTGTCAGGGTTGTGTGCGGAGAAGTATCGGAGTCAAGCGCAGGACACAGGTGTTGAGTGAAACCACAGTGTTTTACTCAAAAATATAGGCAAAAGTTCCACAAATGGAAATAATCATAAACACACACGTAATCATCACAACACCTAACGCACAAACAATCACGGACAAAACAGAAATGAAAGCCAGAGGGTTAAATAGGGAACATGATGGGGGAATTGAAACCAGGTGTGTATAAACAGACAAAACAAAACGAAACTGAAAAATAGATCGATGGTGACTAGAAAGCCGGTGACGTCGACCGCCGAACACCACCCGAACAAGGAGAAGGGCCGACTTCGGCGGAAGTCGTGACAGGCTTGGGTTGGAAGAAAGACTAAGGAATGGGTCTCTATCAGACATGGGAAGCTATTCTCACATAAATACAAATACCACTAATCAAATCAAATCAAATCAAAGTTTATTTGTCACGTGCGCCGAATACAACAGGTGTAGACCTTACAGTGAAATACTTACTTACAGGCTCCAACCAACAGTGCAATAAAAAAAAGAAGGTATTAGGTGAACAATAGGTAGGTAAAGAAATAAAAACAACAGTAAAAAGACAGTGAAAAATAACAGTAGCGAGGCTATATACAGTAGCAAGGCTATAACAGTAGCGAGGCTATATACAGGCACAGGTTAGTTGGGCTGATTGAGGTAGTATGTACATGTAGATATGGTTAAAGTGAACATGCATATATGATAAACAGAGAGTAGCAGTAGCGTAAAATAGGGAAAGGAGGGTGGTGGGTGGCGGGACACAATGCAGATAGCCCGGTTAGCCAATGTGCGGGGGCACTGGTTGGTCGGGCTAATTGAGGTAGTATGTACATGAATGTATAGATAAAGTGACTATGCATATTTGATAAACAGAGAGTAGCAGCAGCGTAAAAGAGGGGTTGATGGGGGGCACACAATGCAAATTGTCCAGGTATTACCGGGTATTTGATTACCTATTCAGGAGTCTTATGGCTTGGGGGTAAAAACTGTTGAGAATCCTTTTGGTCCTAGACTTGGCACTCCGGTACCGCTTGCCATGCGGTAGTAGAGAGAGCAGTCTATGACTGGGGTTTCTGGGGTCTTTGACCATTTTTAGGGCCTTCTTCTGACACCGCCTGGTGTAGAGGTCCTGGATGGCAGGCCACAGTAATGTACTGGGCTGTACGCAGTACACTCTGTAGTGCTTTGCGGTCGGAGGCCGAGCAGTTACCAAACCAGGCAGTGATGCAACCAGACAGGATGCTTTCGATGTTGCAGCTGTAGAACCTTTTGAGGATCTGAGGATCCATGCCAAATCTTTTTAGTTTCCTGAGGGGGAATAGGCTTTGTCATGCCCTCTTCATGACTGTCTTGGTGTGTTTGGACCATTCTTGTTTTTTGGTGATGTGGACACCAAGGAACTTGAAGCTCTCAACCTGCTCCACTACAGCTCCGTCGATGAGAATAGAGGTATGCTCCGTCCTCCTTTTCCTGTAATCCACAATCATCTCCTTAGTCTTGGTTACGTTGAGGGATAGGTTGTTATCCTAGCACCACCCGGCCAGGTCTCTGACCTCCTCCCTATAGGCTGTCTCGTCATTGTTGCTGATCAGGCCTACCACTGTTGTGTCGTCTGCAAACTTAATGATGGTGTTGGACTCGTGCCTTGCTATGCAGTCGTGGGTGAACAGGGAGTACAGGAGGTGACTGAGCATGCACCCCTGAGGGACTCCAGTGTTGAGGATCAGCATGGCAGATGTGTTGCTATCTACCCTCACCACCTGGTGGCAGCCCATCAGGAAGTCCTTTCTCATGAACGATCGCTTGTTCGGAGAAAGGTAATGCATTGTATTTACGTGACGCTGGCTTCGATAGTTGAGCTGGTGGTGTGAGGCTCTGGTTTGCCCAGTCGAGGTCACCATTGTCCTTTGTAGATTCCTCCGTGTCGTCGTGGAGTGAGATATTGTGGTTTTCTGCGTTGGTCAATGTTCTTTCTAGATTTGCTACCTTTCCAGCTGCAGTCTTTTAGGCGTTAATCTAGGACTCACTTCTTCTTGAGTGATCAATAGTTCAGAGTTCATACCATTTTACGTAGGGCGCAAGCTCTCACGTTTTCTGGCCTATTGAGTTGAAATTAGAATTAGCCGTTTTGGAACTGAGGTGACTTTCCTTCATTGGGGCTTTTATTCTAGAGTGGAAAAGGAGTTGGTTCATCTTTTCCAACCAATGTCTATTCACTTGGGCGGAGCCACTGACTGGGCACACATTACCATAAAACAAAGAACTTTTCATTTTAGAAGACGAAATCACATTGTTATCTTTTCAAAAGTATTCTTATACTTCGTCAAACATTTTATCCAACATTCAGATGCAGGCTTCAAAACGGAGGAACCTGTATAAACAGAGTTAGGGTAATGTGGCTGTATTGTCTTTCATGAGGTCACAAACGGACAGGGTCGCTACTGACTTCTCCACCAACCGTTTCCAGATTCTCTAAATTTGGAATAATATTTAATTCTCCAATTCTGGGATGTAGTAGAATTGGGTGGGAGAGTCCCTTTGTCTTACTGTGAAACTCTCTCTCCATTCTGCATGGTCAGGGAGAGAAGAGTCCCTGCACAGCATTTATGACATTGTTGTTAAAGTCATAAACCTGCCCCTTCCTGACAGGAGAGGGGGGCTCTCATCTCTGCTAGAGGGCTAGCGTCATGACACCCCACACTGACTCCCAACACAAGGCGAGGCCCATTAACTCTAACCCTTTAGCTCCTCACTCCCAGCTCTACCACTGCCTCATTAATAGAATTGATGATGATCTTTATTTCCATTTAAATGAGGAAACTGGCTGAGATGCTGCATAGAGAGACTCATAAGTGAATATTATGTGGTTGTGTCCTCTGCAATGTGTTTTCCCTGATGAACTGGAGAGAGCAGATGAATGGGAAATATCATGTAGAAGTAACTGTTTTAATAGATAGGATCATTGTAAATATTATATTGGCCATTGTTTATTGTTGATATAGCAGATCGTCTTGGTTATTTTTGCGTTTGCACTAAACCAAGGACCTGACCAGATATCAAGGCATATTTAGCATTTCATTTTTTATTTTTTCGAGGAACATTTCTCAAAGTCTGCATTTGGTGTTAAAAATCCAAAGTGTGTCCATCATTCTGAATTTTAATCTGCATTATTTTCCTCAAGAACATGGACTTTCCCTGAATAAGCACTAAAACCCAGGTGGATTTTGTGCTGTGGAAGACCACATATCCCTCTCCAAAATAAGCACAGCAAGCTATGATGGAACACGTTATTGTGATTTGACCTGCCCTGAGAGAAAAGCTCCACCGTGCCCTCTGACCTTGGCATTGTGTGTCTCTGTGTGACCCTGGCCTCCCCTGAGAGAGAGCCATGTCTGCGCTCTCTCCTCTCCTCCCCTCCTCTCTCTCCTATCCTCTTCCTCCCCTCCTCTTCTCTCTTTTCTCTGAGGGTGAGGGCTGCCTCTGTGGTAGTCTCGGTCAGGAACAATGTTACTCCGCCCCCTGCCTTGTTTTCTCCATAGAGACCATACCACCATTAGGGAAATGTCTGATTTGACAAATGAGTCCCGGCCAGCAGATAGTGGTGTTGATTGGGCAGAGGAGTCTGTCCGGCCAGTAGATAGTGGTGTTGATTGGGCAGAGGAGTCTGTCCGGCCAGTAGATAGTGGTGTCAATGACATAACATACACGGTTAATGACACATAACATACATGGTCATGACATAACAACACGGTTAATAGACATAACATACACGGTCAATGAACACATAAATACATGTCAATGACCATAACATACATAGTCAATGACATAACATACATAGTCCAATGAATCAACATACATGTCAATGACATCTCATACATGGTCATGACATACAGATCCCCTTACTAGCACACCTGAGTACATCCAGATTATATCAGCCGTCAAAATGATGTACTCAACCCAACAGATGTTTATGTCCATGCCTAACTATGTGCTAGGTGAACTCTAGAACCTAAAAGGGCTCTTCAGCTGTCCCCATAGGAGAGCCTATGAAAACCCTTTTTTGGTTCCAGGAACAACCTTTTGGTTCCAGGTAGAACTAGGTTTGGGCGATATATACTGTTAATACTGTATACCGGGATTATTTTGAAATACAGACAGTATGATTATCAATTCTAAATTTGTCTTGTTTTGTTGGTTTGTTGTTGTTTTTTGTGGGGGGTTGGTGGTTACCCCCGCTTCGCGTAGCCTTTGGGGTGCGTGCAACGCCACTGCTTATAACTATAAGTTAAGTATAACTGTAAGAAATCTAAGATGTGTCAATAAATTTGATCCAGCTCAGGGCTCCAGCTATGTATTTGGTTTTGCTAAGTGGCTAGATGTCTGCTATGTATTTGGTTTGCTCAGTGGCTAGATGTCTGCTATGTATTTGGTTTGCTAAGTGGCTAGATGTCAGCTATTCATTTAGTTTGCTAGTGCTAGATGTCTGCTATTCATTTGGTTTGCTAGTGGCTAGATGTGCTATTCTTGGTTCTAAGTGGCTAGATGTCTGCTATGCATTTGGTTTGCTAAGTGGCTAGATGCTGCTATTCATGTGGTTGGCTAAGTGGCTAGATGTCTGCTATTCATGTGGTTTGCTAAAGTGGCTAGATGGTCTGCTATGTATTTGGTTTGCTAAGTGGTTAGAGTCGTTGCTATTCATTTGGTTTTGCTAAGTGGTTAGGTGTCTGCTATGTATTGTGTTTGCTAAGTGGCTAGATGCTCTGCTATTCCTTGTTTGGCTAAGTGGTTTAGGTGTCTGCTATTCATTTGGTTTGCTAAGTGGTAGATGTCTGCTATTCTTTGGTTTGCTAAGTGGTAGAGGTTGCCTATTCATTTGGTTTGCTAAGTGGCTAGATGTCTGCTATGCATTTGGTTTGCTAAGTGGCTAGATGTCTGCTATGTATTTGGTTTGCCAAGTGGCTAGATGTCTGCTATGTATTTGGTTTGCTAAGTGGCTAGAATGTGTCGTTTCTTATGTATTTGGTTTTGCTAAGTGGCTAGAGTGTCAGCTATTTCATTTGGTTTGCTAAGTGGCTAGATGTCTGCTATCATTTGGTTTGCTAAGTGGCTAGATGTCTGCTATGCATTTGGTTTGCTAAGTGGCTAGATGTCTGTATCATGTGGTTTGCTAAGTGGCTAGATGTCTGCTATTCATTTGGTTTGCTAAGTGGCTAGATGCTCTGCTATTCATTTGTGTTTGCTAAGTGGCTAGATGTTCTGCTATTCATTTGGTTTGCTAAGTGGCTAGATGTCTGCTATGCATTTGGTTTGCTAAGTGGCTAGATGTCTGCTATTCATTTGGTTTGCTAAGTGGCTAGATGTCAGCTATGTATTGTGTTTGCTAAGTGGCTAGGTGTTCAGCTATGCATTTGGTTTGCTAAGTGGCTAGATGCTGCTATTATTTGGTTTGCTAAGTGGCTAGATGTCTGCTTATTCATTTGGTTTGCTAAGTGGCTAGATGTCTGCTATGTATTGGTTGCTAAGTGGCTAGATGTCTGCTATGTATTTGGTTTGCTAAGTGGCTAGATGTCTGCTATGTATTTGGTTTGCTAAGTGGCTAGATGTCTGCTATTCATTTGGTTTTGCTAAGTGGCTAGGTGTCTGCTATTCATTGGTTTGCTAAGTGGCTAGATGTCTGCTATTCATTTGGTTTGCTAAGTGGCTAGATGTCTGCTATGTATTTGGTTTGCTAAGTGGCTAGATGTCTGCTATTCATTTGGTTTGCTAAGTGGCTAGATGTCTGCTATGTATTGGGTTTGCTAGTGCTAGGTGTCTCTATTCATTGGTTTCAAGTGGCTAGATGTCAGCTATGTATTGTTTGCTAAGTGGTAGATGTCTGCTATGCATTTGGTTGCTAAGTGGCTAGGTGTCTGCTATTCATTTGGTTTACTAAGTGGCTAGATGTCTGCTATTCATTTGGTTTGCTAAGTGGCTAGATGTCTGCTATGCATTTGGTTTGCTAAGTGGCTAGATGTCTGCTATTCATTTGGTTTGCTAAGTGGCTAGATGTCTGCTATTCATTTGGTTTGCTAAGTGGCTAGATGTCTGCTATTCTTTTGGTTTGCTAAGTGCTAGATGTCTGCTATTCATTTGGTTTGCTAAGTGGCTAGATGTCTGCTATTCATTTTGGTTTGCTAAGTGCTAGATGTCAGCTTTGTATTTGGTTTGCTAAGTGGCTAGATGTCTTGCTATCATTTGGTTTGCTACAGTGGCCTAGATGTCTGCTATGTATTTGGTTTGCTAAGTGGCTAGGTGTCTGCTATTCATTTGGTTTGCTAAGTGGCTAGATGTCTGCTATTCATTTGGTTCTGCTAGTGGGCTAGATGTCTGCTATGTATTTGGTTTGCTAAGTGGCTAGATGTCTCTATTCATTGGTTTGCTAAGTGGCTAGATGTCTGCTATTCATTTGTTGCTAAGTGGCTAGATGTTCTGCCTATGCATTTGGTTTGCTAAGTGGCTAGGTGTCTGCTATTCATTTGGTTTATTAAGTGGCTAGATGTCTGCTATTCATTGGTTTGCTAAGTGGCTAGATGTCCAGTCATGCATATTGGTTTTCTAAGTGGCCTTAGATGTCTGCTCTGTAGTTTTGGTTTGCTAAGTGGCTAGATGTCAGCTATTCATTTGGTTTTGCTAAGTGGCTAGATGTCTTGCTATTCATTTGGTTGCTAAGTGGCTAGATGTCTGCTATTCATTTGGTTTGCTAAGTGGTTATGTCTGCTATTCATTTGGTTTGCTAAGTGGCTAGGTGTAGCTATGTATTTTGGCTTTTGCTAGTGGCTAGATGTCAGCTATTCATTGTGTCTGCCTAATGGCTAGATGTTGCTATTCATTTGGTCTGTCAGGCTAGTGCTGTAGGTATGTCTGCTATTCATTTGGTTTGCTAAGTGGCTAGGTCAAGCTATTCATTTGTTTGCTAAGTGGCTAGATGTGCTATGCATTTGGTTTTGCTAAGTGGCTAGATGTCTGCTATGCATTTGGTTTGCTAAGTGGCTAGATGTCAGCTATGATTTGTTTGCTAAGTGGCTAGATGTCTGCCTATGTATTTGGTGTAGTGGCTAGAATTGCTTTAATTGGGTTTTGCTAATGGCTAGATGGTCTGCTATGTAATTTGGTTTGCTAAGTGGCTAAGATGTCTGCTATGTATTTGGTTTTAAGTGGCTAGACATGTCTGCTATTCATTTGGTTTGCTAAGTGGCTAGATGTCTGCTATGTATTTGGTTGCTAAGTGGCTAGGTGTCGGCTATGCATTTGGTTTGCTAAGTGGCTAGATGTGGCTTATGTATTTGGTTTGCTAGTGGCTAGATGTCTGCTATGTATTTGGTTTGCTAAGTGGCTAGATGTCTGCTATTCATTTGGTTTGCTAAGTGGCTAGATGTCTGCTATGTATTTGTTTGGCTAAGTGGCTAGGTGTCTGCTATTCATTTGGTTTGCTAAGTGGCTAGATGTCTGCTATTCATTTTTGTTTGCTAAGTGGTTAGGTGTCTGCTATTCATTTGGTTTGCTAAGTGGCTAGATGTCTGCTATGCTTTGGTTTGCTAAGTGGCTAGATGTTCAGCTATGCATTTGGTTTGCTAAGTGGCTGGATGTCTGCTATTCATTTGGTTTGCTAAGTGGCTAGATGTCTGTTATGTATTTGGTTTGCTAAGTGGCTAGATGTTTGCTATTCATTTGGTTTGTTAAGTGGCTAGATGTCTTGGCTATGTCATATTGGTTTGCTAAGTGGCTAGATGTCTGCTATGTATTTGGTTTGCTAAGTGGCTAGATGTCTGTATGTTTTGGTTTGCTAAGTGGCTAGAATGTCTGCTATTCATTTGTTTGCTAAGTGGCTAGATGTCTTGCTATGCATTTGGTTTGCTAAGTGGCTAGATGTCTGCTATTATTTGGTTTTGCTAAGTGGCTAGATTGATCAAGCTTCTTGGCTTCAGCAGACATTCAATCCCCTCAGGATCAAGATCCCCTGTTTCCTAAATTGTTTCTTAGAAGTAGTGCCTTTTGTGTAATACCATATACCCCGGTATGGTAAGAAACAGTATGACTGTATAAACCCTGATACCGCCCAACCGTTGGTAGAACCCATTTGGGTTTCTTGTAAGGAGCCTTTTCAAAGAAAGGGTGGAGTATTGGACAGGCAGGCAGGAAGCACAGGACAATAAATAGTCGGGTTGGAGTATTGACAGCAGGCAGGAAAGCACA
>NC_036841.1:27225325-27245556 GCF_002910315.2 Salvelinus sp. IW2-2015 | reverse complement strand
AGTTTGGCTAGGTTATGTTCTGGCTTATTTCATGTTGGTCTGCTAAGTGGGCTAGATTGCTCTGCTAGTTTCATTTGGCTGTTGCTAAGTAGTGTCTGCTAAATGTCCTGCCTATGTATTGTGTGTTGCTAAGTGCTAGATGGTCTGCTATTCATTGGTTTGCTAAGTGGCTAGATGTCTGCTATGTATTGGTTTGCTAAGCGCAGATGTCTGCTATTCATTTGGTTTGCCTAAGTGCAGATGTCGCTATGTATTTGGTTTGCTAATGTAGATAGACATTCTGTCTGCTATGCATTTGGTTTGCTAAGTGGCTAGAGTGTCTGCTATTCATTGGGGTTTACTAAGTTGGCTAGATGTCTGCTATCATTTGGTTTGCTAAAAAGTTGGCTAGATGTCTGCTAGCAGTTTGGTTTGCTACAGAGTGGCTAGATGCTGGTATTCATCTTGGTTTGGCTAAGTGGCTAGATGTCTGCTATTCATTTTGGTTCTGCTAAGTGGCTAGATGTCTTGCTATTCATGTTCGGTTGCTAAGTGCTCAGATGTTCTGCATATTCATCTGTTTGCTAAGTGGCTAAGCATGTCTGCTATTCATTTGGGTTTGCTAAGTGGCTAGATGTCGCTATGTCATTTGGTTTCTTTTTTGCTAAGTGGCTAGATGTCTGCTATTCATTTGGTTTGCTAAGTGCTAGATGTCTGCCATATGTATTTGGAGTTTGCTAAGTGGCTAGGTGTCTGCCATTCATTTGTTTGCCTAACAGTGGCTAGATGGTCTTGCTCTTATTTGCGTTTGCTAAGTGGCTAGATGTCTGCTATTATTTGGTTTGCTAAGTGCGCTAGATGTCTGCTATTCATTTGGTTTGCTAAGTGGCTAGATGTCTGCTATTCATTGGTTGCTACAGTGGCTAGATGTCTGCTATGCATTTGGTTTGCTAAGTGGCTAGAAGTGTCTGCTATTCATTTGGTTATGCTAAGTGGCTCAGTGTCTGCTTATTCATTGGTTTGCTAAGTGCGCTACGATGTCCATCATTTGGTTCTAAGTGGCTAGCATGTCTGCCTCTGTATTGGTTTGCTAAGTGGCTAGATGTCGCTATTCATTTGGTTTTCTAAAAGTGGCTAGATGTCAGCTCATTTGGTTGCTAATGGCTAGATGGTCTGCTATGTATTTGGTTTGCTAAGTTGGTAGGTGTCTGCTATTCATTTGGTTTTGCTAGAGGCGTGGTCTAGGATGTCTGCTTGCTATTTGGTTTTGCTAAGTGGCTAGATGTAGCTTATTCATTTGGTTGCTAAGTGGCTAGATGTCTGCATATTCATCTTGCGTTTTGCTAAGTGGCTAGATGTCTGCTATTGCATTTGGTTGCTAAGTGGTTAAGTGTCTGCTATTCATTTGGTTTGCTAAGTGGCTAGGGCGTCGCTATTCATTTGGTTTGCTAAGTGGCTAGATGCTCGCTATGCATTTGTTTGCTAAGTGGCTAGTGTCTGCTATACATTTGGTTTGCTACAGTGGCCTAGATGTCGCTATTTTGGTTGCTAGGCTAGCTCTGCTATTATTTGGTTTGCTAAGTGGCTAGATGTCTTGCTATGATTTGGTTTGCTAAGTGGCTAGATGTCTGCTATGTATTGTTGTTTGCTAAGTGGCTGAGATGTCTGCTATGATTTGGTTTGCTAAGTGGCTAGATGTCTGCTAGTTCAATTTTGGTTTGCTAGTGCCATGTCGCTATGATTGTGCCTAAGTGCTACTGTCGGCTTATTATTTGGTTTGCTAAGTGGCTAGATGTCGCTATGTTATTTGGTTTGCTACAGTGGCTAGATGTCTGCCTATGTATTTGGTCTTGCTAAGTGGCTAGATGTCTGACTATCATTTGGTTTGCTAAGTGTGCTAGATGTCTGCTATGTATTTGGTTTGCTAAGTGGCTACGATGTCTGCCCTATTCATTTGGTTTGCTAAGTGGCTAGATGCTGCTACTTTCATTTTGCGTCTATGTTGCTAAGTGGTAGGTGTCTGCTATTCATTTGCGTTTTGCTAAGTGGCTAGATGTCTGCTATCATTTTGGTTGCTAAGTGGTCTAGATGTCTCGCTATGCATTTGGTTTGCTAAGTGGCTGGATGTCTGCTATTCATTTGGTTTGCTAAGTGGCCTAGATGTCTGTTATGTATTTGGTTTGCTAAGTGGCTAGATGTCTGCTATTCATTTGGTTTGTTAAGTGGCTAGATGTTCTGCCTATTCATTTGGTCTTGCTACAGTGGCTAGATGTCTGCTATGTAATTTGGCTGTTGCTTAATGTGGCTAGATGTCTGCGTATGTATCTTGTTTGCTAATGGCTAGATGTCTGCTATTCATTTGGTTTACTTAAGTGCGCTAGATAGTCTTTGCTATGCCATTTGGTTTGCTAAGCTGGCTAGATGTCTGCTATGTATTTGGTTTTCTAAGTGGCCTAGATGATCAAGGCTTCTTGGCTTGCAGACATCTCCAATCCCAGGGATCAAGATCCCCTGTTTCCTAAATTGTTTCTATTGAAGTAGTATGCCTTTTGAGTAATACCAATTATACCCCGTGTAAGGTATGTAACAGAACAGTATGACTGGTATAAACCAGGCCTGATACCGCTCCAACCCGTTGGTAGAACCCATTTGGGTATTTCCCTTGTAGGAGCCTTTCAAAGAGAAGGGCTGGAGTATGACAGGGCAGCAGGAAAGCACAGACAATAATAGCCTCGCGGGGACGTATTGACGGCAGGCAGGAAGCACAGGACAATAAATGGGTCGGGTGGGAGTATTGACAGGCAGGCAGGGAAGCACAGGACATATATGCGAGCCGGGTGGTTCAGAAGAGTGAGATCGAGCGAATGTCTAGTATTGACGCTATCCGGACTCCTTCGTGGGAGTTGACCAGCAGAGCACAACGGCATATTCTCGTGTACTCAGCACAGGCGACACGTTCAAATTGGTCGCGGTGGAGTTATTGACAGGCAGGCAGGAAGCACAGGACAATAATGTGTGCGATCGGATTAGCGGCAGGTAAAGCACTGACTCATTGATCTCGTGTGGTGAGTATGGCACAGGCACGGGGAAGCTCACAGCCAATAGAGAACATGCGGTGGAGTATGGACAGGCAGGCAAGGAACAGCACACAGGACGAATAAAGCGGGCAAGTATTGCACGGGGCCACGAGCACACGCGCCCAAAAATCAGCCTCCGACGTACGGACCAGACCAGAGCACTGGCAAGCCACACAGCGACAAAGTATAATAGGCTCAGCGTAAGGACTGTAATTTGAAGGCAGGCGAGCACAGGTAAGGTGCATATGGGGAGGCCAGGACAATAAATGGTGGGTTGGAGTCATTGACAGCAGCGGAAGGCACAGGACAATAAATAAGCCTCGGGTGCGCAGTCATTGACAGGCACTGCAGGAAGCCGCAATACAACATTGTCGGGGTGCGCAGTATTGACAGAGCAGAGCCAAGGAAAGCATAGGACATGTAAAATGGTCCGTGGGGAGTATGTGTCCGCAGGCAGGAGCACAGACATTAAATAGGTCGGGTGGGATACTTTGACAGGACAGCCTGAGGAACAGGCGCATGAAATGCGGTAGGCCATGGTGAGAGTATTGACAGACAGGCCTGAGGACACAGGCATTGAAATGGGAGGCCTGGGTGTAGTATTGACAGACAGGCAGGAGAAACAGAGCCATGGAACAGGAGATTGGGCTCGGAGTGTTGAAAAGACAGGCAGTCGATGTGATGAATGGCACCTGCGATTGCGAGTTGGGGCTGGGAGTATATTGACCTAGACAGGCATGTGAGGATAATGGCATCCTGGGTCGGGAGTGCTGGGTGGAGTATTGACCAGGCCAGAAGGCGGGAAACAGCGACATGGACATGGGAGCCTGGGTTGAGTGTTCTTGACAGTGGGCACGGAGTATAACGGGGCATGGAATGGGAGTTGGGTTGGTGTGCAGTAATTGACCAGGGCAGGCAAGGGCAGGAGCGAAAAGGACATGCGGATTGGGAGGTTGGATTGGATCCAGATCTCAGGCCACTCCACCTGCAAAACCACTGACTGTGGTCTTGGGAAGTTGATTTCTCAATGTCACCCTGGAAGAAGAAAAACTAACTCATATATCTGCGTAGCAGGACGAACCAGACAGACCTCCCAGCTCAGCCATCATTACGAGTCGACACCCTACCCACTCACCCAATACGCTCAGCAGGACACGGTGGTAAACCTTCCCGGCTCACACTCACAAAACCGATCGATAGCCATTAGCACAGACCAGATTTCCTCCGCCCAATCCAACGACCACTATCTGGCTGGTCTGGCACAGACTCCGTCTCGCCTCAACTACAAACTCATGCGACACACTTCCAATCACACTATCTACTGGCCGGACAGACTCCTCTGCCCAATCAACACTCCACTAATCTTACTGGGCCGGACAGACTCCTTGCCCAATCAAATCACTACTCTACTGGCCGGACAGACTCCTCTGCCCAATCAACACCCCATCTACTGGCCGGACAGACTCCCTGCCCAATCAACGACCGTAGTCTACTTGGCCCGGACAGAGCTCCTCCCCCAATACAACATCACACTATTACTGGGCCGTGGACAGACTCCTCTGTCCCCAATCATACACACCACCTAATCTAATCTGGCTGACAGACTCCTTCTGGTCCCAAATCAAACACCACTATCTACTGGCCGGCAGACTCCTCTGCCAACACAACACCCACTAATCTACTGGCCGGACAGACTACCTCTGCCCAATCAACACCCACTATCTACTGGTCCGACAGACCTCCTCGCTGCCCATATCAACATCCCTTATCTCACTGGCCCGGACGATCCCTCCTCTGCCAAACAACACCACTATCTACTGGTACCGGACAGACTCCTCTGCCCAATCAACACCACGATCTAACTGCCGTACAGATCCTCTGCCAAACTCACACCACTATCTACCTGGCACGGACAGACTCCTCTGCCAAATCAACACCACTACTCTACGTGTCCGACAGGACTCCGTCTGCCCAATTCCAACACCACTATCTTACTTGGCCGGCGGCGGACTCCTCTGCCCAATCAACACCACTTGCTACTGGCCGGACAGACCTCCTCTGCCCAACAACCGTGTATGTTATGTCATTGACCATGTATGTTATGTCATTGACCATGTATGTTATGTCATTGACCATGTATGTTATGTGTCATTGACCATGTATGTTATGTGTCATTAACCGTGTATGTTGTGTCATTGACCAGAACAAACAGCCAGCCAGCGTCCCACTCCTAGCCTTACAATGCATGGGCTACATCCCCAACCCCTTGGTTTTAATTTATGACAGTGTCAAATTGGAAAGTTTAAACTGTAATTAAATGGATTAGAACTACTAATACAAGTGATTTTTATAGCTCTGAAGGCTCTAACTGCTGAGTTGGGCTACCTGCATGTGTAAATCACCCCAGTCCCCGCGTCGCCTGCCCAGCACCGTATGGGGGATGGATCAATCTTCCCAGCACATTATTGAATGCGTTCTCCTGCTCAAGAGCAGCCCATAAATTGCGCTTGTCACAATGGCCGTGTACCTGCTCACCGCAGCCTTGGAATTTCTAACGAAGCGTTGCATTTCTGCACACAACACTCAGGTCCAGAAAAAAAAGTCACAACAGAGAGAGAGAACTAGAGGGGACGAAGGGAGGAGGTGCAGGAACGCGGAGGATGGAATGGGGTGGCAGAGAGAGGATTAATTGAACTCCTCAAAAGAGAACCATCTTGCTCTCCTAGAAGCTTGGCTGGTGCGAATTCAGACAAGCTCTTGCTGCTCATCTGTAGTTCTTTAGAAATGCTGTTTTGAATTAAAGAAAATTGTACCTACACACTGAAGAAGGCTGTAAAGCCTAAACGTCTCTGTACGCTATCCCTGATGCAGTAAAAAAAGTTACAACATTGAATAATGAAGTATGCTTTATGCGAACCTATTGCACCTCCTCTTTGTTTTGTTAATTGAACTCCACCTTGTGTTTTAATTACCCCTTTGAGTATTATTTACATATATTCCCCCCTCAGAACACATTTAAGTGTCCTTTTAAAACATTGAATGATGTAGTTCATCTGTGTGACAGAGGTGTCTGTGGTATGATGTGGTGTAAAGTAATTAAGTAAAAATACTTTAAGGTACTACTTAAGTCGGTTTTTGGTGTATCTGTACTTTACTTTATTGTTTCTATTTTTGACAACTTTTACTTCATTACATTACTAAAGAAAACAATGTACTCTTTACTCCATACATTTTTCCTGATACCTTAAAGTACTTGTTCCATTTTGAATGCTTAGCAGTACAGGAACATTGTCTAATTCACACACTTATCAGGAGAACATCCCTGGTCATCTGCCTCTGATCTGGAGGACTCATTAAACACGTGCTTTGTTTGTAAATGATGTCTGAGTGGCTATCCGTAAATTTAAAAAACAAGAAAATCGTGCTGTCTGGTTTGCTTAATATAAGGAATGTGAAATGATTTACTTTTGATATTTAAGTATATTTTAGAAATAACATTTACTTTTGATACTTAAATACATTTTAGCAATAACATTTAATTTTGATACTTAAGTATATTTTAGCAATAACATTTACTTTTGATACTTAAATACATTTTAGCAATAACATTTAATTTTGATACTTAAGTATATTTTAGCAATAACATTTACTTTTGATACTTAAATACATTTTAGCAATAACATTTAATTTTGATACTTAAGTACATTTTAGCAATTACATTTATCTTTGATACTTAAGTACATTTTAGCAATTACATTTACTTTTGATACTTAAGTATATTTAAAACCAAATACTTTTAGACTTTTACTCAAGTAGTATTTTACTGGGTGACTTTCACTTTTACTTGAATCATTTTCTATGAAGGTATCTTTACTTTTACTCAAGTATGGCAATTGTGTACTTTTTCCACCCCCGGTGGTATGCTGCACAGAGGCTGCTCTCTGGTTTGGTTCTCTCTATGGCAGCATAATCAATGGCTGAACAGTCGACTGAACTGATATGCTTTAACAAGCCTCCACTATGAATAGTTCATCAGCAGGCAACACAATCAATGAGCAGTCTTTAGATTGGTCACCCAGCTCAGAGACTGAAACAGCTCCAGCACCTCAGATTCATTCTCCCATGCAGTCACCCGGCAGCTATATTAAACTTCTGTGTTGTTGTTGTCCTAATCAATACTTCATTCACTCTCACTTATCATTGAACATACTGAAAACTGCAGAGTTTATAAAAATGTAATGAAATCATTCTTCTTAATTTGGTCAGCAGGGAACCAATGAGAGAATCTATTCTATTTGTGCAATGTGTCATTCACCTCCAGCTAGCTAGAGTATAATGATATTGTGAGACTATAACATGTCAGTTTGTTTGAGTACGTGTGTGTTTTTTTTAAGGTCCGTCAGCATCGGTAGAATAATGAATAGGAAGCTTCCATTCTTTGATGTAGAGCCGTGTTGTCATTGTGTCGACTCCGCCAACAGGGGGAGCTTGTACTCTTGCCATGACTAGCCCCTCCAGCAGCACTTTCTCTCCACAGCTCACCCTCCTTTTTCTGTATCCTCCTGAAACCCTTTTCCTTCTAATTTTCCACACACTACTGCTTTAATGCTCTTTGTCTTCATCCCTGTCCCTCAGGTTTTCTCTGCCGCTAATTTTCTCTCCTCTGTTTTTTTTCTCGTATTAGTCGTTTTGTTTTGTTAGCATTTCAACAAGGTCACACAAACAATTACTCCACTTAATTACATAGTAACAGATAATACTGGTTCCCCCAAACAAGACAGTTGATACCAGCTAAATGATGCATCTGACAATATAGCCTACCCATCTTATCCCTCCTTACTCTCCTCTGTCTCTGTCTCTGCTCTCCCTCAATCTCTGCTTTCTTTAGTCACTCACTCATTTCTCACTCTATCTCCCGCTCCCTATATCCTCCCTCCCTCCCTCACTCACACAGTTTCATCCCAGAGGTGAAGAGCAGACTCCTATAATTACCCAAGTGTCTGTGAAATGAATCATTGGGTGGCTGATTGAGCTGCATGATGGGAAACATCCATCTTGAGTGGTGTGACTGAGCGCTCCCCCTCCTCTCCCTCCTCCTCCTCCCCATCTGCTGACGGCCAGCGCTGGCACATGCGCATGGCTCTCTTCCTGCCACTGCTGAAGGACTGACTGGGCGTGGTCTCAGCGTGCTCTACGGTGAAGCAGCAGAGACTGTGGCAGGAGACTGGGCATGGTTGCCATGTGGTCACTGTTACAGGAGGAATATCAGTGACATGAGAGCTGAGGTGTGGTCTCACTGTGGTCATTGGAAGGAGAACCAAAGGATAAGGTTGCCGTGGGAAAAGTCATGACTTGCGATGATGCATTATTTACAGATTTGTCTTCTTCTACATGATGATTGAACAATCATCAAATAATAACATAAAAAATAGCAATATTGAGAAATAGGTACTTTGAGAAATAGGTACTTTGAAAAATAGTAACATTGAAAAATAGCAACATTGAATAATAGCAACATAAAAAATAGTAATCAATACATATAAAAACGCTTATCACATCTCTCTTTCCTCTGTGATCACTGTCTGTGTATTTGTAGCCCGCTCAAGGAGATGATCTCACAAATCTTGATTGTTTTTCCCAGGTACTCATTACAATCAAACATCTGCTGGTTCCAGTTCCATTTGGCTGGTACTAAAACTTTATGATGAGATTCATCATCTTTCTCTTGGCGGTACGATTCCAAATTACGACTCCCTGCATTGCAGGTGCTATTCACAGTCACAATCAGACACATTATGCTCAGCGTGAGACTTAACTCTGTCTAAATGGTAAATAAAGTCAGCCGTTCTCTGTGGGCTCTGCTCTCTTTGTCTGCTGCTTTGATGTTGACTCTCTCTTCTCACAGAGATGAGAGAGAGAGAGGAGGACCAACAGTGTGTGACAAAGGCCCTTCTCCCAGCATGGTATCAGACGAGGGGCTTTCTAGTAGAGAGAGGATGAGCGGCGTGACAAAGTCAACAGGACAGGAGGATGGGGACTCCACGGGACTGCGGTACAATGATTGTTTAATTAGCCTTTCCTCCATGCCATGCGGAGCCAAACAGAGAAAGAAGAAAACTATGCCACACATTTCTTGGCCAGAGCTCAGTCTCACAGATTGCGATGGCTCTTGAGATACTGGCTGAGTTGTTAATAGTGTCATTATCATTGTCAACATTTTCCTCTTCTGTCAGGAGCCAAGACTCTGCAAATGGGTAGCCTAGTTAATGTTATAATTCGTTTTTGAAGGACTGGCACTGGGGCATATCACACTGTCATTTACAGTGGCAAGAAAAAGTATGTGAACCCTTTGGAATTACCTGGATTTCTGCATAAAGTAGTCATACAATTTGATCTAATCTTCATATTAGTCACAACAATAGACAAACACAGTGTGCTTTAACTAATAACACACAAATTATGGTATTTTTATTGTCTATATTGAATACATAATTAAATCATTCCCAGTGTAGGTTGGGAAAAGTATGTGAACCCCTAGGCTAATGACTTCTCCAAAAGCTAATTGGAGTCAGGAGTAAGCTAACCTGGAGTCCAATCACTGAGGCGAGATTGGAGATGTTGGTTAGAGCTGCACTACCCTATAAAAAACACTCACAAAATTTGAGTTTGCTATTCACAAGAAGCATTGCCTGATGTGAACCATGCCTCGAACAAAAGAGATCTCAGAAGACCTAAGATTAAGACTTGTTGACTTGCATAAAGCTGGAAAGGGTTACAAAAGTATCTCATCAGTCCACAATAAGACAAATTGTCTATAAATGGAGAAAGTTCAGCTGTCACGATTGTCGTCGGGAGAAGGAGAAGAAGACCAAAGTGCAGCGTGATAAGTATTCATAATACTTTTAATAAAGATGAACACTCGAACAAAAACAACAAAACGACAAACGAACAGTTCTGCAAGGTGCAACAAAACACTAAACAGAAAATAACCACCCACAACTAACAGTGTGAAAACAGGCTACCTAAGTATGGTTCTCAATCAGAGACAATGATTGACAGCTGCCTCTGATTGGGAACCATACCAGGCCAAACACAATAGAAATAGAAAACATAGACATACAACCATAGAATGCCCACCCACATCACACCCTGACCAAACAAAAAATAGAAACATACAAAGCAATTTTACGGTCAGGGCGTGACATCAGCACTGTTGCTACTCTCCCTAGGTGTGGCCGTCCTGCAAAGATGACTGCAAGAGCACAATGCGGAATGCTCAATGAGGTTTAGAAGAATCCTAGAGTGTCAGATAAAGACTTAACGACATCTCTGGAACATGCTAACATCTCTGTTGACGAGTCTACGATACGTAAAACACTAAACAAGAATGGTGTTCATGGGAGGACACCAAGGAAGAAACCACTGCTGTCCAAAAAAAACATTGCTGCACGTCTGAAGTTCGCAAAAGAGCACCTGGATGTTGCTCAGCGCTTCAAAAAAATATTCTGTGGACAGATTAAACTAAAGTTGAGTTTGGTAGGAACACAGAACACTATGTGTGGAGAAAAAAAGGCAGAGCACACCAACATCAAAACCTCATCCCAACTGTAAAGTATGGTGGAGGGAGCATCATGGTTTGGAGCTGCTTTGCTGCCTCAGGGCCTGGCCAGCATGCTATCATCGACGGAAAAATGAATTCCCAAGTTGATCAAGACATTTTGCAGGAGAAAGTAAGGTTATCTGTCCGCCTATTGAAGCTAAACAGAAGTTGGGTGATGCAACAGGACAACAACCCAAATTCAACAACAGAATGGCTTCAACAGAAGAAAATACACCTTCTGTAGTGACCTAGTCAGAGTCCTGACCTCAAACCGATTTAAAATGCTGTGGCATGACCTCGAGAGCGGTTCACACCAGACATCCTAAGAATATTGTTGATTTGAAACAGTTTTGTAAAGAGGAATGGTCCAGAATTCCTCCTGACCTTTGCGCCGGTCTGATCTGTAACTACAGAACATGTTTGGTTGAGGTTATTGCTCCAAAGGAGGGTCAACCAGTTATTTCATCCAAGGGTTCACATACTTTTCCCACCCTGCACTGTGAATGTTTACAGGGTGTGTTCCATAAAGACGTGAACACGTATAATTGATTGTGTGTTATTAGTTTAAGCAGACTGTGTTTGTCTATTGTTGTGACTTAGATGAAGATCAGATCAAATTTGATGACCAATTTATGCAGAAATCCAGGTAATTCTAAAGGGTTACATACTTTTTCTTGCCACTTTAGAAACCTGGCTCTACCACCTTATGCACTCCGGTTCCCTATCCGGTTCCCTATCCTGTCCCCTATCCTGTCTCCTATCCTGCCCCCTATCATGTACTCGCATGTCCCTTATCATGTCCCATCCTGTCCCCTCCTATCCCCTATCCTGTCTCATCCTGTCCCTTCCTATCCCATATCATATCCCCTCTCATGTCTCCTATCCTGTCCCATCCTATCCCCTATCATATCCCCTATTATATCCCTTATCCTATCCCCTCCTATTCCCTATCATATACCCTATCCTGTCCCCTCCTATTCCCTGCCATATCCCCTATCCTGTCCCCTCCTATTCTCTATCATATCCCCTATCCTGTCCCCTCCTATTCCCTATCATATCCCCTATCCTGTCCCCTGTCCTGCCCCCTCCTATTCCCTATCATATCCCCTATCCTGTCCCCTGTGGTGTCCCTCTATTCCCTGTCATATCGCCTCTCTATGGCGGCTGTTCCTATGGTCTGTCCCCTTCCCCTCCTAGTTGGTCTCGCGCGTGAGATCATGAGTCTCTATCTCGGTCTCTTTACCTATGTGTATCATATCCCCGTGATGGCAGCTTCCCCGTCGCTGATTCACCTAGTGCATGATGCGCTCTATGCGCTGTCGCGCCGCGTGGTCGCTGCGCGCCTATCCTTTCCATATGCAGGTATCCGCTACTCCTGTCCGTAGATCTCTGTTCCCTTCCTTATATCGCCTGTTGCATAGTGCCTATATCCGTGCCCTATTTCTGTCCTCTATCTCCCTAATCTATCCCTCTAATACCCTCGTCCCTCCTACTTCCCTCGGTCATATCCTATCCTGTCCGCTTGTGGTCATTGTCCCTCCTATTCCTATCATATCCCCCCTTAATCCTGTTTCCTATCGCTGGTTTCATCGCCTATTCCTGTCCCACATCATGTCACTGTGACCCCAGTAGTCTAGATCTAAAGTTTTGTCCCTGCTCTGTGAGTGTCTGGTCGGCAGGCTAGTGGCACAGACCTGTGCTGTGGTTCTGGTGGGGCAGGCCAGTGGAACAGCGACCTGTCTGTGGTTCTGGTGGCAGGCAGTGGGACAGACCTGTTCCTGTTAGTTCTGGTGCGGACATGGACAGACCAGCTGTGGTTCTGGTGCAGGCCAGTGGACAGACCTGCCTGTGGGTTCTGGGGTGCAGGCCAGTGGACAGACGTCCTGTAGTTTCTGGTGCAGGACATTGGACAGACCTGCCTGTGGTTTCTGGTGCAGGCCAGTGGCAGACCTGCCTGTGGTTCTGGTGCAGGCTAGTGGACAGACCTGCCTGTGGTTCTGGTCGCAGGACAATGGACAGACCTGTCCTGTGGTTTGGTGCAGGACAATGGACAGCGACCTGCCTGTGGTTCTGGTGCAGGCCAGTGGAGCAGACCCTGCCCTGGTGGGTTCTGGTGCAGGCCAGTGGACAGACCTGCCTGTGGTTCTGGTGGCAAGGCCAGTGACAGACCGCTGTCTGTTTTGGTGCAGGCCAGTGGACAGACCTGCTGTGGTTCTGGTGCAGGCAATGGACAGACCTGCCTGTGGTTTGGTGCAGGCCAGTGGACAGACTGCCTGTGGTCTTGGTGCAGGCAGTGGACAGACCTGCCTGTGTTCTGGTGCAGGCCAGTGGACAGAACCTTGCCTTGTGTTGGTTCTGGTGCAGGACAATGGACAGACCTGCCTGTGGTTCTGGTGCAGGCCAGTGGACAGACCTGCCTGTGGTTCTGGTGCAGGACAATGGACAGCCTGCTGTGGTTCTGGTGCAGGCCAGTGGACAGGACCTGCCTGGTGTTCTGGTGCAGGCATGGACAGACCTGCCTGTGGTTCTGGTGCGAGGCAGTGGACAGACCTGCCTGTGGTTTCTGTGCAGGCAAGTGGACAGACCTGGCCCCTGTGGTTCTGGTGCAGGCCAGTGGACAGACCTGCCTGTGGTTCTGGTGCAGGCCAGTGGACAGACCTGCCTGTAGTTCTGGTGCAGGACAACGGACAGACCTGCCTGTGGTGCTGGTGTGGGACAGTAGACAGGCATGACTGTGGTGCTGGTGGAGGACAGTGGACAGACTTGACTGTGGTGCTGGTGAGGGACAGTTGACAAACCCAGGCCCAGAGCTGTACATAATCTCTATATGTGACTCTGGACAGGTCTATTTCTGTCTCTGCCTCTGAAGTGCACATGGACAGTGCTGGACTCTCTCTCTCTTCTATCTCCTGAGCTCTGGCTCTACTACACCAACTGGTACGAGCATCTGATAGAGAGAGATCCCTCTCAGTATTATCCCTCTGACCAATGAGGCCCAGGTCCTGGCTGGCTGAGAGCTGTGTGACTGAGCACAAGCCACTCTGAGCCAAAGTAATCCAACAGGATTGGAACCATGGATGGGCAGGCTGGAGATTCCCACAGTTCTTGTAGTGAAACCGTTCCCAGGCAGCAGGGAGATGCAATCAGAAACAGAAGTTTTCGAGGGTGGTGAAATTGATGGATGGAATCAATTAAAACATGTGAGGAGTGAAATCACTATGGCCACATGTCTGGGTTGTTTTAATGATAAGATTACTTTCACCCCTCCAATGAGCTTGACAACAGCAGAAAGTGCTGTGGTTTTCCGCATAGGCTTGTCTCAATGTAATGCACTCTTAACACCTGATTTGCTACAGATTGGAGAGCAATTTCCACCTGTCTGGGAGAATTGACAGCGAAGGTGTGATGTGACATCTGTTTGTCGTCCCTGGGAACTCAAGGTAATCCAGTCCATTTGTAGTGAGCAGCAGGCTGACCGGTCTGGTGTCTCCCAGCAGTGCGACAGGGATTATGGCTTCACTGTGGTTATACCTGACTATTGTCAGAACTGACACCCCCACCCACACTCAAACACAATTTCACCAAGCCTTCACAGGTGGAAGGAGAAAAATAATTGACTTTTCTCCCTTTCGCAATTCCTCTCTCTCTCTCTCTCTCTCTCTCTCTCTCTCTCTCTCTCTCTCTCTCGCTATCGCTCTCTCTCGCAATTCAATGGGGCTTTATTGCCAAAGCAAGTGAAATAGATAACAAAAGATTTTGTTTAAATTTTTTGACATTTATTTTACAGTAAACATTGCACTCATGAAGGTTTCAAAATGATACAGACGTTTCAAATGTTATTATTAGCTATGTACAGTGCTGGTAACAATGTGCAAAAGGTTGTACTATGAATAGTAGAGGAAGATAAGTAAATAGATAAATATTGGTTGTATTTACAATGTTGTTTGTGCTCAAATGGTTGCCCCGTTTTCATGGCAACGGTCACAAATCTTGCTGCTAGGATTGCATATCGCGACATTTAGCGTAACAGATATGGGAGTTTATCAAAATTAGATTTTTTTCCAAATTCTTTGTGGGTCTGTGTGATCTGTGGGAAATATGTGTCTTTAATATGGTCATACCTTTGGTAGGAGGTTAGGAGGTGCAGCTCAGTTTCCAACTCATTTTGTGGGCAGCGGCTTCTCTCAATAACATGTACAGACTGTAGAGACTCTCACTGATTCTCTACATAGTCAAGGATTTTCTTAAATTTAGGTCAGTCACAGGGGTCAGGTATTCTGCTACGGTGTACTCTCTGTTTAGGGCCAGATAGCATTCCAGTTTGCTCAGTTTTTTGGTTGATTCTTTGCAGAGTGTCAAATAGTTATCTTTTTGCTTTCTCATAATTTGATTGGGTCTAATTGTGTTGCTGTCCTGGTGTTCTGTGGGGTATGTTTGTGTTTGTGAACAGAGACCCAGAACCAGATCCTGGCTGAGGCGACTCTTCTCTAGGTCAATCTCTCTGTAGGTGAGGGCATGTGGTGGAATGTGTAGCATCACTTCCTTTTAGGTGGTTGGAGCTCTTTTCTGGATTTTGATAATTAGCGGGGATAGTCCAAATTCTGCTCTGCATGCATTGTTTAGGGTTTTGCGTTGAACATGAACAAAATGTTTGTAGAATTAATTTTCATTCCATAGAAAGCCCTTCTTGCCTTGTCTCTTAGATCAATCATAGCTTTGTGGAAGTTACCTGTGGTGTTGATGTTAAAGGTAGGTATAGTTTTTTGTGTGCTCAAGGGCAACAGTGTCTAGATGGAATTTATATTTGTGTTCCTGGCAACTGGACCTTTTATGAAACACCATTATTTTTGTCTTACTGAGATTTACTGTCAGTGCCCAGGTCTGGCAGAATCTCTGCAGAAGATCTAGGTGCTGCTGTAGACCCTCCTTGGTTGGGGACAGAAGCATCAGATCATCAGCAAACAGTAGACATTTGACCTCAGATTCTAGTAGGGTGAGGCCGGGTGCTGCAAACTTTTCTAGTGCCCTCGCCAATTCGTTTATATATAATTTTGAAGAGGGTGGGGCTTAAACTGCATCCCTGTCTCACCCCACGGCCCTGTGGGAAGAAATGTGTGTGTTTTTTGCCTATTTTACTAAACCGCACACTTGTTATTTGTGTACATGGTTTTTATAATGACATGTTTTTACCCCAACACCACTTTCCATCAATTTGTATAGCAGACCCTCATGCCAAATTGAGTTAAAGGCTTTTTTGAAATCAAAACAAGCATGAGAATACTTTGCCTTTGTTTTGTTTTGTTTGTCAATTAGGATGTGCAGGGTGAATACGTGGTCTGTCTTATGATAATTTGGTAAAAAGCCAATTTGATATTTGCTCAGTACATTGTTTTCACTGAGGAAATGTACGAGCCTGCTGTTAATGATAATGCAGAGGAATTTCCCAATGCAGTTGTTTCTCTGTCTCTCTCTCTGTCTCTCTCTCATCTCCAATCTGTTGATCGGTTGCTTGGTACAAAGTTGATTCAACAGAGCTATTTCAACAACTCAAAATTACATTTTGAACACATTTGCTGCTGTTTTAGTGTAGTTACCTAATGATCAAATTAATTGATAAAGCATAGCACACTTGAAACACCCATAGCTTTTTTGAACATGACCCTTATGTGGAGTAACTCCCATCTGCAGAAAATATATATATCTATTTTTTTTTTATAAATAAGCACCTATTTGGAAGCAAACAGAAAATATAATTTCCCTCCTTGTCCATTTATTATTTACTGAAGTTTGAATGGTAGTGTTTATGAGTCCAGATAAGGCTGTCTGTGGGATGTGAGACCAAGAGTGTAATATCACTGCTGCTGCCATTGCCGGTCTGGCCAGCCACTGAGAGGTGGACCAAATGCATTCAAATCAAATCAAATTAAATGTTATTGGTCACATACACATGGTTAGCAGATGTTAATGCGAGTGTAGCAAAATGCTTGTGCTTCTATTTCTGACCATGCAGTAATATCTAACAAGTAATCTAACAATTTCACAACAACTACCTTTACAAGTATAAAGGAATTAATAAGTATATATACATATAAATATATGGATGAGTGATGGCCGAACGGCATAGGCAAGATGCAGTAGATGGTACAGAGTACAGCATATACATATGAGATGAGTAATGTAGGGTATGTAAACATTATATTAAGTGGCATTGTTTAAAGTGACTAGTGATACATTTATTACATCACATTTTTTATTATTAAAGTGACTAGAGATTTGAGTCTGATTGTTGGCAGCAGCCACTCAATGTTAGTGATGGCTGTTTAACATTCTGAAGCCTTTTTTCAGTCTCTCAGTCCCAGCTTTACTGCACCTGTACTGACCTCGCCTTCTGGATGACAGCGGGGTGAACAGGCAGTGGCTCGGGTGGTTGTTGTCCTTGATGATCTTTTTGGCCTTCCTGTGACATCGGGTGATGTAAGTGTCCTGGAGGGCAGGTAGTTTGCCCCCGGTGATGCATTGTGCAGACCTCACTACCCTCTGGAGAGCCTTGCGGTTGTGGGTGGAGCAGTTGCCGTACCAGGCGGTGATACAGCCCGACAAGATGCTCTCGATTGTGCATCTGTAAAAATTTGTGAGTGTTTTTGGTGACAAGCTACATTTCTTCAGCCTCCTGAGGTTGAAGAGGCGCTGCTGCGTGTGGGTGGACCATTTCAGTGTGTCCGTGATGTGTACGCCGAGGAACTTAAAACTTTCCACTTTCTCCACTACTGTCCCGTCGATGTGGATAGGGGGGTGCTCCCTCTACTGTTTTCTGAAGTCCACGATCATCTCCTTTGTTTTTTTGACATTGAGTGTGAGGTTATTTTCCTGACACCACACTCCGAGGGCAAATCAAAGATTATTTGTCACGTGTGCCGAATACAACAGGTGTAGCCCTTACAGTGAAATGCTTACTTACAGGCTCTAACCAATAGTGCAAAAAAGGTATTAGGGGAATATTAGGTAAGTGAAGAAATAAAACAACAGTAAAAAAGACACTGTTTATACAGACACCGGTTAGTCAGGCTGATTGAGGCAGTATGTACATGTAGATATTATTAAAGTGACTATGCATATATGATGAACAGAGAGTAGCAGTAGCGTAAGAGAGGGGTTGGCGGGTTGTGGGTGACGGGACACAATGCAGATAGCCCGGTTAGCCAATTTTGCGAGAGCACTGGTTGTCGGCCCTTTTGAGGTAGTATGTACATGAATGTATAGTTAAAGTGACTTTGCATCCATGATAAATAGAGAGTAGCATCAGCGTAAAAGAGGGGTTGGGGAGGATGAGCCCGCAAGCCTACCACTGTAGTGTTGTCTGCAAACTTGATGATTGAGTTGGAGGAGTGCATGGCCACGCAGTCATGGGTGAACAGGGAGTACAGGAGAGGGCTGAGAACGCACCCTTGTGGGGTCCCAGTGTTGAGGATCAGCGGGGTAGAGATGTTGTTTCCTACCCTCACCACCTGGGGGCGGCTCGTCAGAAAGTCCAGGACCCAGTTGCACAGGGCGGGGTCGAGACCCAGGGTCTCGAGCTTGATGACGAGTTTGGAGGGTACTATGGTGTTAAACGCTGAGCTGTAGTCGATGAACAGAATTCTTACATAGGTATTCCTCTTGTCCAGATGGGATAGGGCAGTGTGCAGTGTGATCGTGATTGCGTCGTCTGTGGACCTATTGGGGCGGTAAGCAAATTGGAGTGGGTCTAGGGTGTCAGGTAGGGTGGAGGTGATATGATCCTTGACTAGTCTCTCAAAGCACTTCATGATGACGGGAGTGAGTGCTACGTGGCGATAGTCATTTAGCTCAGTTACCTTAGCTTTCTTGGGAACAGGAACAATGATGGCCCTCTTGAAGTATGTGGGAACAGCAGACTGGGATAGGGAGAGATTAAATATGTCCGTAAACACACCACCCAGCTGGTGCATGCTCTGAGGAAAATCTGGGAAATCTGTCTGGGGCAATTTGAGAGGGAAAGTATTGTGGCCAGGATAGTTGCTCATTTCTTGAATCTACAGTAGAAGAATCCTGCTTCTTAGTATAACACCACACATTATTATCCTGTTGGGCCGTTTTCATTATTTGGTGGCGTTTGTGAGAAGGAATGAGCCCTCAATAAGTGCTGAGTGGCCCAGGTTTGAGTCTGTGTTTGTGGGCTATAATTATGAACCTCCCATCGCCCTGTGGAGGGGGCGGAGTCAGGGACGGTCACGCTGCATCCAAAATTACACTGCAGCTTCTTATGTCCCCCTGTCATGCTGACATAGCTATAACCAAACTATCTTATTTCATTTGCACCTCTTTATTTCAATGAGACTTACAGTCACTGTACTTCGAAAAACTGCTGAACCTAAATAAAACTAAGAAGTGGACAAAGTCCAAGTCGTATAATGATGTGCGTGCGTGCGTGTGTGTGCTGTCTCTTATACACATCTAGATGTGTATAAGAGACAGGCGTGCAGTGTGGTACACTGTAGTGTGGTACAATAGCCCGTAAGAGAATTGACCATTAGGCCTTCACTGGTCTTTAAGAATGTCCATTTTGATGAGTTTCCATTTCAACGGTTGGATTGGAAGTCTGTTCAGTCAGTCCATGACTTGAATGAAAAACATGTTCAACATGGACACCATTATAATGATTCAGACCTTTAAAAGGAGCCTGGGATTTTCAATTGGACAGCAGAGCCCCTCCCTCGCTACTCTTTCTCTTTCTAATAATGACATCTAATTGCCAGAAATTGATATTTTAAATGCCAGGGCTTTATTAAAGTGGTGTGGTGTCAGAGGCAATAATACATATTTTAAAATGGGGGAAAGAATCTCTTTTAAATAATGACTTTAATCTAATTCCCAGGGTCTGGTTCTCTTCTGGACGCCATGACCAGGCTGTGATTGACATATACCTCTTTGTCTGAGAGGGGGTGAAATGAGCAAGGGCACATATTTCTCTTAAGTGTGATACGAAAGCATTAATACCCTGCAGCCGACCTGGCAGAACAGGGCTCAGAGGGCTGAGTTAATACAAAATGATCACATTTTCACTCATAATCAATATGACTCTGTGACAGTTGGCTCTTTTAAGTCATGGTGCCGGTGGCGTGTAGAGAATGATATGTGGCTCTCCCCTGTGAAGGGGCCCTCTCAGCGACTCGGAGATGGAAATAGCATTTTTAACAAGTGGCCCAGGAAGCTATTGATTACGCTGCTATTTTTCTGAGCTGCAGTTTGAAAGCCCTGGCAGCCTCTCCTGCTCTCCCTGCTTGTCGGTCGGTGTGTCCTGATGGATCAGGGGGATGGAGGAATGCATTGCGGCTTGTCAGATCCCCTCCCTCCCCTGGAGCCCACATCAAATGTAAATGCCACTCTGAGAGGGTTGTGTTGTGTGGTTATGGTTCTTATGTTGTGATTTGAGTTCCCCTCACAGCCTGATCTCTAGTTTATGGGAGGATGCTGCCTACCTGTCTGTCTGTCTGTCTGTCTGTCTGTCTGTCTGTCTGTCTGTCTGTCTGTCTGTCTGTCTGTCTGTCTGTCTGTCT
>NC_036841.1:27193148-27223000 GCF_002910315.2 Salvelinus sp. IW2-2015 | reverse complement strand
AGTAGCAGAAAGTAGCCAGGTAGTAGATATAGCCTGAAACCTAGTAGTAGAGAGTAGCCCAGTAGTAGAGAGTAGCCCAGTAGTAGAGAGTAGCCCAGTAGTAGAGAGTAGCCCAGTAGTAAAGAGTAGCCCAGTAGTAGATAGTAGCCCAGAAGTAGAGAGTAGCCCCGTAGTAGAGTTGACCAGTAGTAGAGAGTAACCCTATAGTAGAGAGTAGCACAATAGCTTTTCAGTAGAGAGTAGCCCAGTAGTAGAGAGTATCCTTGTAGTAAAGAGTACCCCTGTAGTAGAGAGTAGTCTGGTAGTAGAGGGTAGCCCAGTAGTAAAGAGTATCCTTGTAGTAAAGAGTACCCCTGTAGTAGAGAGTAGTCTGGTAGTAGAGGGTAGCCCAGTAGTAGAGAGTAGCCTGGTAGTAGATAGGAGCCCAGTAGTAGAGAGTAGCCAAGAAGTATGGGAGATGCCCAGTAGTAGAGAGTAGCCCAGTAGTAGAGAGTAGCCAAGAAGTATGGGAGAAGCCCAGTAGTAGAGAGTAGCCTGGTAGTAGAGAATAGCCCAGTAGTAGAGAGTAGCCTGGTAGCAGAGAGAAGCCCAGTAGCAGAGAGTAGCCCAGTAGTTTAAAGTAGCCCAGTAGTAGAGAGTAGCCCAGTAGTAGAGAGTAGCCCAGTAGTAGATAGTAGCCCAGTAGTAGAGAGTAGCCCAGTAGTAGAGAGTAGCCCAGTGGTAGAGAGTAGCCAGTAGTAGAGAGTAGCCCAGTAGTAGATAGTAGCCCAGTAGTAGATAGTAGCCCAGTAGTAGATAGAGCCCAGTAGTAGATAGTAGCCCAGTAGTAGATAGTAGCCCCGTAGTAGAGAGTTGCCCAGTAGTAGATAGTAGCCCAGTAGTAGAGAGTAGCCCAGTAGTAGATAGTAGCCCAGTAGTAGATAGTAGCCCCGTAGTTGAGAGTAGCCCCGTAGTTGAGAGTAGCCCAGTTGTGGAGAATAGCCCAGTAGTAGATAGTAGCCCAGTTGTAGAGAGTAGCCCAGTGGTAGAGAGTAGCCCAGTTGTGGAGAATAGCCCAGTTGTAGAGAGTAGCCCCGTAGTTGAGAGTAGCCCAGTTGTGGAGAATAGCCCAGTTGTAGAGAGTAGCCCAGTGGTAGAGAGTAGCCCAGTAGTAGATAGTAGCCCAGTAGTAGATAGTAGCCCCATAGTAGAGTAGCCCCGTAGTAGAGAGTAGCCCCGTAGTAGAGAGTAGCCCAGTTGTAGAGAGTAGCCCAGTAGTAGATAGTAGCCCAGTAGTAGATAGTAAAACCCGTAGTTGAGAGTAGACATGTTGTGGAGAATAGCCCAGTAGTAGATAGTAGCCCAGTTGTAGAGAGTAGCCCAGTGGTAGAGAGTAGCCCAGTAGTAGAGAGTAGCCCCGTAGTAGAGAGGTGCCCAGTAGTAGATAGTAGCCCCATAGTAGAGTTGCCCAGTTGTAGAGAGTAGCCCAGTATTAGAGTTGCCCAGTTGTAGAGAGTTGCCCAGTAGTAGAGAGTAGCCCAGTAGTAGAGAGTAGCCCCGTAGTAGATAGTAGCCCAGTAGTAGAGAATAGCCCAGTAGTAGATAGTAGCCCAGTAGTAGATAGTAGCCCAATGGTAGAGAGTAGCCCAGTAGTAGATAGTAGCCCAGTAGTAGATAGTAGCCCAGTGGTAGAGAGTAGCCCAGTGGTAGAGAGTAGCCCAGTAGTAGATAGTAGCCCAGTAGTAGATATTAGCCCAGTAGTAGATATTAGCCCAGTAGTAAAATAGTAGCCCGAGTAGTAGAGTAGCCCATGTAGAAGTAGCCGTAGTAGATAGTACCCAGTATAAAAGTAGCCCTAGTGTAGAGAGTAGCCAGTAGTAGATAGATAGCCCATGTAGGATAGCCCAGTAGTAGATAGTAGCCCAGTAGTAGCAAGAGCCGATAGTAGAGAGTAGCCCCAGTAGTAGATAGTAGCAAGTAGAATAGTGCCAGTAGTAGAAGAGTAGCCCAAGTAGTAGAAGTAGCCCATGTAGAGATAGACAGTAGTAAGAATAGCCCATAGTAGAGAGTAGCTAGTCATAGAGAGTAGCCAGTGTAGATAGTAGCCCAGTAGAGTAGCCATAGTAGCCCCAGTAGTAGAGAGTAGCCCAGTTATATAGAGAGTAGCCCAGTGTAGAAGTAGCCCAGTTAAATAGCCCGAGTAGATAGATAGCCAGTAGTTAGAGTAGTAGCCACAGTAGCAGAGAGAGCCCAGTAGTAGTATAGTAAGCCCAGTAGTAAGAATAGCCCAGTAGTAGATAGTATCCCAGTAGTAGAGAGTAGCCCAGTATAGATAGTTAGCCAGTAGTAGATAGTAGCCCAGTAGTAGAGATAGCCAGTAGTAGATATGTAGCCCCAGTAGTAGAGAGTAGCCCAGTAGTAGAAAATAGCATAGTAGATAAGCTAGCCCAGTAGTAGATAGTAGCCAGTAGTAGATAGTAGCCCAGTGGTAGACGTGGCCATGTTGTAGAGATCTACACAAGCAAGCAGGATTACAGTTTTGTGTGTGTAGGGCTGGAATCCGTATCCATGAAAATCAGGCAGTTTGTGTCAGAGGGAGGTGGAGAGTCAATAATTGTGACATCCCTAAACTCTCGCGCACAGGAAAGCAACGTGCATGTAACTGTCCTGGCCGCCTGTAGGAATGACATGCATAAACTCATGGCACACGCATCAGTAGCCTCACACTCTCCCCGGCATGTCGCAATGGGGCCAGAGGTAAAATACACGAGGTGTAGTTATATGGAACCATGTATCACCCCACATAACTGTCACTCCTAACTGACATGCTAAACATGCCAAAAACACCAACAGTGATATTTCTCTGACTACTGAGGTGAAAGCTGTGTACGTGTGTGTACAGCGGACTGTCAGAGCTGTTTGTCAAGGGACAACAGGCCAGGGAGAGGAATTTCATCCTCTGTCCTCTTTGATTTGATTTATCTCTCTCTCACGCACGCACCACGCACGAGCGTAACGCTTAATATATGCTTCCCAGTCGAAACAGTTTGGCATATGTTAGGGTGTGTGACGATGCACAAAGAAAAAGATGCTTATGTACAGACGTCTATATAGGTCTGTTAATACAGGACTAGTAAAGGCCCAGTGTTACAGACGTCTATATAGGTCTGTTAATACAGGACTAGTAAAGGCCCAGTTGTACAGACGTCTATATAGGTCTGTTAATACAGACGATAAAGGCCCAGTGTTACAGACGCCTATATAGGTCTTTAATACAGGACTAGTAAAGGCCCAGTGTTACAGACGTCTATATAGGTCTGTTAATACAAGACTATAAAGGCCCAGTGTTACAACGTCTATATAGGTCTGTTAATACAGGACTAGTAAAGGCCCAGTGTTACAGACGTCTATATAGGTCTGTTAATACAGGACTAGTAAAGGCCCAGTCGTGTAACAGACGTCTATATAGTCTGTTAATACAGGACTAGTAAAGGCCCAGTGTAACAGACGTCTATATAGGTCTGTTAATACAGGACTAGTAAAGGCCCAGTGTTACAGACATCTATATAGATCTGTTAATACAGGACTAGTAAAGGCCCATGTTAACAGACGTCTATATAGGTCTGTTAATACAGGACTATAAAGGCCCAGTGTACAGACGTCTATATAGGTCTGTTAATACAGGACTAGTAAAGGCCCAGTGTTACAGACGTCTATATAGGTCTGTTAATACAGGACTAGTAAAGGCCCAGTGTTACAGACGCCTATATAGATCTGTTAATACAAGACTAGTAAAGGCCCAGTGTTACAGACGTCTATATAGGTCTGTTAATACAGGACTAGTAAAGGCCCAGTGTTACAGACATCTATATAGTCTGTTAATACAGGACTAGTAAAGGCCCAGTGTTACAGACGTCTATATAGGTCTGTTAATACAGGACTAGTAAAGGCCCATTGTTACAGACGTCTATATAGGTCTGTTAATACAGGACCAGTAAAAGCCCAATGCTCTACTTTTGTGAACCATTTTAATTGCAATTGTTTGGGGTTGATTTTCAGAGTGTGTTGCAGCCCCCTCAGCACCCCTAAATCCTGCAGCTATGCTCAAGAGGGACAAACTACAGTAATATTGCAGCTCAGAAAGTCTTTAGGAAGTATGAGAGCACAATGGTTTCTGCTAGGAGCAAACCAAACCTATGTATGCGGATGCCTTTACACACACACACACACACACACACACACACACACACACACACACACACACACACACACACACACACACACACACACACACACACACACACACACACACACACACACACACACACACACACACACACACACACACACACACACAGGACATTCAATGTCTCTTATTAATAAAGAGCACATAGTGCCAAATGAGCTCCTGTATGGAATCGTATTTGTACCATTAAAAAGGTCTGTCAGGAAATAAATGAGGATGGGTGATGTGATTCATCCTCATTGTCATTATGGATGTGTTCATGCTCCATGGAACACAGGCCTTTTGGATGAATGCAAATACCTATGGGTCAAAACAGAAGGTTAATCATGTTTCACATTGGAACAACATGAACATAGGTTATCTTTGATTTCATTGTTTTATTTTTATTTCACCTTTATTTAACCAGGTAGGCTAGTTGAGAACAAGTTCTCATTTACAACTGCGACCTGGCCAAGATAAAGCAAAGCAGTGTGACACAGACAACTACACAGAGTTACACATGGAGTAAACAATAAACAAGCCAATAACACAATAAACAAGTCAATTACACAGGAGAAAAAAAAGAAAGTCTATTTACAGTGTGTGCAAAAGGCATGAGGAGGTAGGCAATAAATAGGCCATAGGAGCGAATATTTACAATTTAGCAGATTAACACTGGAGTGATAAATGAGCATATGATGATGTGCAAGTAGAGATACTGGTGTGCAAAAGAGCAGAAAAGTAAATAAAATAAAAACAGTATGGGGATGAGGTAGGTAAATTGGGTGGGCTATTTAGAGATGGACTATGTACAGCTGCAGCGATCGGTTAGCTGCTCAGATAGCTGATGTTTAAAGTTGGTGAGGGAAATAAAATTCTTCAACTTCAGCGATTTTTGCAATTCGTTCCAGTCACTGGCAGCAGAGAACTGGAAGGAAAGGCTGCCAAATGAGGTGTTGGCTTTGGAGATGATCAGTGAGATATACCTGCTGGAACGTGTGCTACGGGTGAGTGTTGTTATCGTGACCAGTGAACTGAGATAAGGCAGAGCTTTACCTAGCATAGACCTATAGATGACCTGGAGCCAGTGGGTCTGGCGACGAGTATGTAGCGAGGGCGAGCCGACTAGAGCATACAGCTCGCAGTGGTGGGTGGTATACGGTGATTTGGTAACAAAACGGATGGCACTGTGATAGACTGCATCCAGTTTGCTGAGTAGAGTATTGGGAGTTATTTTGTAGATGACATCGCCGAAGTCGAGGATCGGTAGGATAGTCAGTTTTACTAGGGTAAGTTTGGCGGCGTGAGTGAAGGAGGCTTTGTTGCGAAATAGGAATCCGATTCTAGATTTTATTTTGGATTGGAGATGTTTAATATGCGTCTGGAAGGAGAGTTTATAGTCTAACCAGACACCTAGGTATTTATAGTTGTCCACATATTCTAGGTCGGAACCGTCCAGGCTGGTGATGCTAGTCGGGCGGGCGGGTGTGTGTGCGGGTGCATCTTATTATTATCAGCATTGATACCTGAAAAATGATTGTGTCCTCACCATCTTGCCAATGCTGCTCATATGACTATATTCTCAGATGGACAGACACAGCTTTGTAGATATCCTAGTTGCATTGAGAAGATGTTGATGTTGAGAGGTTCGGGTTGTGGTTTCTTGACCTACGTTATAGAGCAAGATGCATATCTCCCACAATCCTTTGCCATGTCCAGGACACTGTCAGGAGTATAGTTCTGGGAAGGATTCTTGGCCTGTCATAACTGTGTCTTGTCCTCGTCCAAGGATGCAGTCACAAATCAACCCCATGAATAGAAACTGAAAACTGCTTTCGCAAAAAATATTACATTTTGGGTAGGTGGTATAAAATCCCAGCAGGGTCTGAGGAACTGTTTACGTGGCTCTGCTCTGGTCATAAATCTGTACATTTCTGCCTTACCCTTGTCAAACTGACAATCTTCTCTGTCAGCTCAATAGAGACCAAGAAGTATAGTTCACTTGCAGACAGACAGTTTATTTTAACATTTCATTTATTATGATGCCCTTTTCAAAATGAACCCGTGTCACTGCCACATCTCCAAATGGTAAACTAGATGTAGAACAGTGGAGGCTGCTGAGGGGAGGACGGGTCATAATGTCTTGAATGCAGTGAATGTACTGTTTTTGATACCATTCCACTGATTCCGCTCCACCAGCCCGTCCTCCCCAATTTAAGTGCCACCAGCCTCCTGTGGTGTAGAAGTAGTCTTCACTCTCTCCCACCAGTATGAACCCCCAGCCGTCGGCACAATACAAATCCATGGCAAGTCTTCTCATGTTCCAGGAACTGGGAATAGTAACCTAGACATGTAACTGTCTCTCCTCACCAACCCACCGTCCCCTGTTTTTTTCTCAATGTCGTCCCTGATAATGACAGCCTGTGCTAATTTGTTTGGGGCCAAGCATAATGGAACACATGGAGATGAGTAGGAGGGGGTAAGGTTGGAGGAGGAACTATTATGAAGGATTTGTATCTGCATAGTCTGGAGAGGAGAGAGGGAGTGAATGAATGAACAAGACAAGAGGAGAAGAAAGGGGGGAGCTGGTGGGATGGTGACTTTGTGGAGACATTAGCTGGAGGTTTTTCTGTTGTTGTAGTGTTGTTTACCATGGCATCCTCCTCTCAGAACCAGCGGGCTGGAAGACAGGCTACAACAGGCTCCATTTGAGAGGCAGGGAGGGAGGCAGGATAGAGAGAGGAAGACATTAAGGAGGAGGTGAGGCTGCCCTAATTGACTGCACATCTGCACAGAGCTGTACCTCCCTTCATCCCTACACCACACCAGAAGCCAGCCAGAAGCCATCCAGCCAGCCAGCCAGAAACCAGCCAGTGCCCTACAGGTCATTAGCAGGAGACACCAGGAGCTCCAGCTGCGCCCAAGGCCTGCCCCATCAGCCCTGGATAATGAACGTCAGACTGGGCCTGCAATGGGACTTTAATTAAAGGTTGTCACAGGTGCCCATTTTTATACATGCACTAATGTAGTCGAAGAAAGAAAAAAAAACGCCACGGTTTTCTTAGGATTGCCTCTGAGAATAACATTGACGTATACATTGACACGGTGACGGAGTTCATCAGGAAGTGTATAGGGGATGTTGCTCCCACCGTGACAATTAAAACCTATCCAAACCAAAAAATGTGGATAGATGGCAGCATTCGCATAAAACTGAAAGCACGAACCACCGCATTTAACCAAGGCAAGGTGACTTGGAATATGGTCTAGTACAAAAAGTCCAGTTATGCCCTCCTGAAAGCAATTAAAAAGGAAAAACGTCAGTACGGAGACAAAGTGAAGTTGCAATTCAATGACTCAGACATGAGACATATGTGGCATGGACTCCAGACAATCAAGGATAATAAAGGGAAAACCAGCCATGTCGTGGACACCGACGTCTTGCTCCTGGACAAGCTAAACACCTTCTTTGCCCGCTTCGAGGAAAACACAGTGCCGCCGCCGTAGGCCACCGCCGCTCCCCAGGAATGTGAGCTCTAGTTCTTTGTGGCCGACGTAAGACATTTAAGCGTGTTGACCCTCGCAATGTTGCCGGCCCAGAAGCCATCCCTAGCTGTGTCCTCAGAGCATATGCAGATCAACTAGCTGGAGTATGTAACGGCCGTCTGAAGAAGAAGGAGTGGACCAAAGCGCAGCGTGGTAAGTGTTCATGATTTATTAATAAAACTGAACACCAAATAACAAAACAACAAAGAGAACGAACGAAACCGAAACAGTTCTGTCAGGTGCAGAAACACAAAACAGAAAACAACTACCCACAAAACACAGGTGGGAAAAAGCTACCTAAGTATGGTTCTCAATCAGAGACAACGATAGACAGCTGACTCTGATTGAGAACCACACCTGGCCAAACACAAAGAAATACACAACATAGAACATAAAACATAGAATGCCCACCCACATCACACCTTGACCAAACCAAAATAGAGACATAAAAAGATCTCTACGGTCAGGGCGTGACAGAGTGTTTACGGACATATTCAATCTCTCCCTATCCCAGTCTGCTATCTCCACTTGTTTCTAGATGTACACCATTGTTCTTGTACCCAGGAAAGTGAATGCACTGAACAAAATGACTATCGCCCCGTAGCATTCACTTCTGTCATCATTCTGTGCTTTGAGAGGGTAGTTAAAACCTCTTGGAAATAGGGGGCGCCCTTTTCACTTCTGGATAAAATTGTGCCCAATTTAAACGGCCTCGTACTCTGTCCTAGATTATATGATATGCATATTATTATTAAAATTGGATAGAAAACACTCTGAAGTTTCTAAAACTGTTTGAATTATATCTGTGAGTAAAAGAGAACTCATTTGGCAGGCAAACTTCCAAAAAGGAAGTGAAAATTCTGAAATGGGTCTCTGTGAAAGGCATTGCCTATTCAATTGTCTTTTATTTATGGATCTGTATGCACTTCATACGCCTTCCAYTAGATGTCAACAGGCAGTAGAACGTGGAATGAAGTGTCTAGCCTTTTCTGGGACCGGATGGGACTCGTTGGAGTGAGAGGTCAGCCATATTGGTAGTACTTGGCTACGCACTTGGKTTTGTCATATCGTTKTCTGMAATGCGTTAGRTAGACACGAAGAAATGCTCCGTCTGGGACGTTATTGGATATATTTGTGAAAAACATCCTAAAGATGGATTMTCAACTGAGTTTGACCAGTTTATTCKACTTTTATTATGACTTTTTGAATTTTTCGTTCATGCGTAAAATCTTMATGGABACGTGAGCTSCACCATGCTAGCCAAAGTTGCTAATTCGACAGAAGAAATGGACATTCTAAAACAAAACAACGATTTATTGTGGAACTAGGATTCCTGGCACTGCATTCTGATGAAAGTTCATCAAAGGTAAGGGAATATTTATGATGTTATTTCGTATTTTTGTGGACTCTTTGGACTCCAACATGGCGGAGAATGGCTGAGCGCTGTCTCAGATTATTGCATGCTGTGCTTTGTACTAAAGTTATTTTTTTTAAATCTAACACAGCGGTTGCATTAAGAACCAGTGTATCTTTAAATATATACAGTGGGGAGAACAAGTATTTGATACACTGCCGATTTTGCAGGTTTTCCTACTTACAAAGCATGTAGAGGTCTGTAATTTGTATCAGAGGTACACTTCAACTGTGAGAGACGGAATCTAAAACAAAAATCCAGAAAATCACATTGTATGATTTTTAAGTAATTAATTTGCATTTTATTGCATGACATAAGTATTTGATCACCTACCAACCAGTAAGAATTCCGGGTCTCACAGACCTGTTAGTTTTTCTTTAAGAAGCCCTCCTGTTCTTCACTCATTACCTGTATTAACTGCACCTGTTTGAACTCGTTACCTGTATAAAAGACACCTGTCCACACACTCAATCAAACAGACTCCAACCTCTCCACAATGGCCAAGACCAGAGAGCTGTGTAAGGACATCAGGGATACAATTGTAGACCTGCACAAGGCTGGGATGGGCTACAGGACAATAGGCAAGCAGCTTGGTGAGAAGGCAACAACTGTTGGCGCAATTATTAGAAAATGGAAGAAGTTCAAGATGAGGTCCAATCACCCTCGGTCTGGGGCTCATGCAAGATTCACCTCGTGGGGCATCAAATGATCATGAGGAAGGTGAGGGATCAGCCCAAACTACACGGCAGGACCTGGTCAATGACCTGAAGAGAGCTGGGACCACAGTCTCAAAGAAAACCATTAGTAACACACCATGCCGTCATGGATTAAAGTCCTGCAGCGCACGCAAGGTCCCCCTGCTCAAGCCAGCGCATGTCCAGGCCCGTCTGAAGTTTGCCAATGACCATCTGGATGATCCAGAGGAGGAATGGGAGAAGGTCATGTGGTCTGATGAGACAAAAATAGAGCTTTTCGGTCTAAACTCCACTCGCCGTGGAGGAAGAAGAAGAGATGAGTACAACCCCAAGAACACCATCCCAACCGTGAAGCATGGAGGTGGAAACATCATTCTTTGGGGATGCTTTTTGCAAAGGGGACAGGACGACTGCACGTATTGAGGGGAGGTGGATGGGGCCATGTATCGCGAGATCTTGGCCAACAACCTCCTTCTTCAGTAGAGCATGAAGATGGGTCGTGGGCGCAGCATGACAACGACCCGAAACACACAGCCAGGGCAACTAAGGAGTGGCTCCGTAAGAAGCATCTCAAGGTCCTGGAGTGGCCTAGCCAGTCTCCAGACCTGAACCAATAGAAAATCTTTGGAGGGAGCTGAAAGTCCGTATTGCCCAGCGACGCCCCAAAACCTGAAGGATCTGGAGAAGGTCTGTATGGAGGAGTGGGCCAAAATTCCTGCTGCAGTGTGTGCAAACCTGGTAAGAACTACAGGAAACGTATGATCTCTGTAATTGCACACAAAGGTTTCTGTACCAAATATTAAGTTCTGCTTTTCTGATGTGTCAAATACTTATGTCATGCAATAAAATGCAAATTATTTACTTAAAAATCATACAATGTGATTTTCTGGATATTTGTTTTAGATTCCGTCTCTCACAGTTGAAGTGTACCTATGATAAAAATTACAGACCTCTACATGCTTTATAAGTAGGAAAACCTGCAAAATCGGCAGTGTATCAAATACTTGTTCTCCCCACTGTATGCAACATGTATTTTTCAGCAAAGTTTATGATTAGTTTTTCTGTTAGATTACGTGGCTGTCTAAAATTTCTCCGGACATTTTGGTGCCATTTGTGACCATGGCGGCAATGTAGAACCACGATGTATAGCTATAAATATGCACATTTTCGAACAAAACATAAATGTATTGTATAACATGATGTCATAAGACTGTCATCTGATGAAGTTGTTCAAAGGTTAGTGATTCATTTTATCTCTATTTGTGGGTTTTGTGAAAGCTATGTTTACGGTGAAAAAATGGCGTTGTGTTTTGGGCTATTGTGGTGAGCTAACATAAATATATGTTGTGTTTTCGCTGTAAAACATTAAAAAATCAGACATGTTGGCTGGATTCACAAGATGTTATTCTTTAATTATGTGTACAACATGTATTTTTCATAAAAGTTTTATGATGAGTATTTCTGTATTTCACGTTGCTCTCTGTAATTATTCTGGCTGTTTTGGTGCCATTTGTGACCATGGCGGCAATGTAAAACCACGATTTATAGCTATAAATATGCACATTTTCGAACAAAACATAAATGTATTGTATACCATGATGTCATAAGACTGTCATCTGATGAAGTTGTTCAAAGGTTAGTGATTCATTTTATCTCTATTTGTGGGTTTTGTGAAAGCTATCTTTGCGGTGAAAAAATGGCGTTGTGTGGTGAGCTAACATAAATATATGTTGTGTTTTCGCTGTAAAACATTTTAAAAATCGGACGTGTTGGCTGGATTCACAAGATGTTTATCTTTCATTTGCTGTATTGGACTTGTGATTTTATGAAATTATATTATATGATATCCCTGTGGCGCTAGGCTAGGCTATGCTAGTCAGCGTTTCTGATGAGGATGATCCCGGATCCGGGATGGGGGGTCCGTAGAGGTTTTAAGGATCACATCACCTCTACCTTACCTGACACTCTAGACTCACTGCAATTTGCATACCACCCCAATAGATCCACGGATGACGCAATTGCCATTGCACTGCACACTGCCCTATCCCATCTGGACAAGAGAAATATCTATGTAAGAATAATCTTCATTGAAGCTAAGCAGGGTTGGTCCTGGTCAGTCCCTGGATGGGAGACCAGATGCTGCTGGAAGTGGTGTTGGAGAGCTAGTAGGAGGCACTCTTTCCACTGGTCTAAAAAGTATCACTGCCCTGTGTAGGGTGCTGTCTTTCGGATGGGACGTTAAACGGGTGTCCTGACTCTCTGAGGTCATTAAAGATCCCATGGCACTTATTGTAAGAGTAGGGGTGTTAACCCCGGTGTCCTGGCTAAATTCCCAATCTGGCCCTCAAACCATCACGGTCACCCAATAATCCCCAGTTTACAATTGGCTCTTTCATCCCCCTCCTCTCCCCTGTAACTATTCCCCCTTATTCTAAAATAGATTAAATACAATAAAAACTACACACAATACCCCACAAAGCAAAATATGTTTTTAGACATTTTTGCATATTTATATAAAACAAAAAAAACAATACCGTATTTACATAACTATTTAGACCCTTTGCTATGAGACTCGAAATTGAGCTCAGGTGCATCCTGTTTCCGTTGGTCATCTTTGAGATGTTTCTAGAACTTGATTGGAGTTTACTTGTGGTAAATTCATTGATTGGAAATGATTTGGAAAGGCACACACCTCTTCATATAAGGTCACACAGTTGACCGTGCATGTCAGAGCAAAAACCAAGACATGAGGTCCAAGGAATTGCTGGTAGAGTTCCAGAACAGGATTGTGTCGAGGCACATATCTGGGGAAGGGTACCAACACTTTTATGTAGCATTGAAGGTCCCCAAGAACACAGTTGCTGTCATCATTCTTAAATGGAACAAGTTTGGAACCACCAAGACTCTTCCTAGAGCTGGCCACAAGGCCAAACTGAGCAATTAAGGGAAGAGGGCCTTAGTCAGGGAGGTGACCAAGAACCCAATGGGCACTCTGACAGAGCTCTAGAGTTCCTCTGTGGAGATGGGAGTACCTTCCAGTGACTTCGGGTGGCTTCGGGACAAGTCTCTGAATGTCCTTGAATGGCCCAGCCACAGCCTGGACTTGAACCCAATCGAGCATCTCTGGAGAGACCTGAAAATAGCTTTACAGCAACACTCCCCATCCAACCTGACAGAGCTTGAGAGGTTCTGCAGAGAAGAATGGGAGAAACTCCCCAAATACAGGTGTGCCAAGCTTGTAGCGCCATTCCCAAGACACGATGCTGTAATCGCTGCCAAAAGTGCTTCAACAAAGTACGGAGTAAAGGGTCTGAATACTTAAGTAAATGTGATATTTCAGATTTTTTTACAAATACAATAGCAAAAATGTATATAAACCTGTTTTTCCTTTGCCGTTATGGGGTATTGTGTGTAGATTGATGAGGGGGAAAAAAACTATTTAATCAATTTTAGAATAAGACTGTAACGTAATAACATTTTTTTTAAGTCAAGGGGTCTGAATACTTTCCGAAGGCACTGTATGTATATTTATACTCCAGACACTAACATTGCTCATCCTAATATATCTATATTTCTTAATTCCATTATTTTACTTTCTAGATTTGTGTGTATTGTTGTAAATGTTTAGATATTACTACAATGTTGGATCTAGGAATACAAGCATTTTGCTACACCTGCAATAACATCTCCTAAATATGTGTATTCGACCAATAAAATTTGATTTGATACAAATTGGCTGTACGAAGTCATTAATGGGTCCGTAAATAGCCGTAAATAGACAAATTAGCCTATTAGGCATCAAAATATCTCATATATATGTATAGTAAAGCATAATGGCCCGTGCTATCCGGAATCCTTGGGAAGTCCCTACCTCATTGAAGTTGAAATGGTAAAGGTTAGGGTTAGGGTAGGGATGTCCCAAGGATCCCGGAAAGCACTGACAAAAGCCGTATTGTCTCCTTTGCCATTTCCCTTTGCCTGTGGAGGTGGTGTACATACTGCCTTGTTTTTCTCCACAGTGTTAAGATGAGGGCAGACCTTGTCCCTCTGGTGTTTACTCACTGGTCACACACTGACCTACTCAACAGACAAGGGCCATCACTGACCCTGAAATTCACAAACAATGTTCCTTTTTTTCTCTCTCTCTCTCTCTCTTTTACAATAAGTATAATTTATTTCTGGTTGAAGAGCGTTAAATATGAAAGACGATGTCGATAAGCAGTCGAAGGGCGGGTAGCAGCTGAGTGGTTCAGTGTGGAGCAGAAGTGAATAAGTTAGCATGGACTACATGCTGGCACACTCCTCCATGCCAGATGGTAGATGTAGCGGTTTCACCTAGGTAAACAGATTTGCTGAGTCTGTTTGTGTTTCATCGGGATGAAGCCGCCCTGAGACGCTGCAGGCAGGAAACAAAATGGTGCGTTTGATCCACAGCTCAGGCATTACAGAGGGGCGGTGGGACTTGTCACATTCCTTACACACCTACACAGTACACACACAACTGTTGGTTTGATACTCTCAATGTTTTGATCACAGCGGTTGTAGTCTGTCTGATGTCTGGATGTGTTACAGTATGTTAGTATGCCAGATGCGTCAGTGATTTCAGTGTGTCCCCATATGAGCAGGTATGTGTGTGTGGTAATTTTAGAGAACACTCTAATGTGTGCTCATAAGGGCAAACAGGTGGCTATTTAGAGCCATGTGCGTTTTTTTAAATCATCAATTAAGTGTCTGTCACAGCTTTAGTGGTCTACAGTGCCTGCCTGGTTCTCTGCAGTGCGGTCAGAGTTATGCTGTCCTCACCAGAGTGAGTGGGTGCTGCAGTTCTCTGTTATGTACTGGGGGTTTTCATTGTGTCTGAGTGATGCTTCATTGGCCTGCTACTGTATGTGTGGCAGGGGCTCTGGGTAGCCATTCTTCCAAGCTGGAAGTGGACACAGGAGATGACATGTGGCAATATCTGCCGAATGCAGTCTGTCTTGTATTCCAAGAAGTTTGTTGTTGAGGGTTTAAGCTGAACACGCAAGTGTCCTCATATATATATGTTATACCAGAGGATGTTATTGAATAAAACACACAAACACACACACACACACACACACACACACACACACACCAAACACACACACACACCCCACACACCCACAACACACACACACACACACACACACACAACACACACACACACACACACACACACACACACACACACACACACACAGACACACACACACACACACACACACACACACACACACACACACACACACACACACACACACACACACACACCACACACACCACAACACACACACACACACACACACACACACACACACACACACACACACACACACCAAGAGAGCGAGTGAAACAACAGGTTCTCATTGCTACACTGTGACTCTCTGTGGAATAACTATACAAAGTCAAGATAAAGAGCTACGGTATTGTGGAACACAGCAAACACATCCACAATGTGTTACACAGCATCTGCCAAAGACGTAACCTAGTATCTGTAGGCTTCCTGAATTCAACATCAAGGTTAACCTGCGCCAAAAAAGTTGACTAGGTAAAAGTTTTCTAAACAGTTGCCCTGGAAATGTGCAGACAGATTCCTCATTGGCTGAGAGGTCCCTCAGTGTGTACCTAGCTGCTTAGAAAATCATTGGTTTTCATTGCTCATTAATTTGCTAATTACTTGTCCAACTGTCTTGCCTTCAGGGGATGCTTTACTGACCAACAGGTCAAGTCTCCCAGCTGGTGTTGAAACTAATAAACTATCAATCCTCAGTCTCACTAATTGTGATAGATATGGCTAAATCTGATGTTGTCACCCTTTTTATGGAATATCATTATACCTTTAGTTTTTCTTTTGCATCTTTGAAACTTCAAAGGGCTTCGATATTTCTTCAAGCCCATATTAGGTTCTAAAACTTGATTCTCCATTTTGCAAAGAGAATATTAACGGCTCAGGATTAATCAAATGCTTAATGTTGGTTTATGAGGTAATCAAGAGACACTGTCCTCTATGCAGATGCCCACCAGGGCCCAGTAGAACAACACATTTAGCACAGATATAGACTTCTTCAGTGACTGAAGATTTAACCAGAAGACTGGATGTTCTACCTTCACCGCTCCCACTGAGTGTCTCTGAGGGGAATAGTGTTGTGTGCAGACGGGCTGGGTCAGGCAGGGGAGAAGAGCCCAGATCTGTCACAGCACATTAGCTGATGGAATTAGCAGGCGTTCATTAGCACATTAATGAAAGTGAGCCTCAGAGGAGAGGATCTTCCCTCCAGAACAGAACCATACTGCGGTGCCTCACCATCTGCAGACAGACATACAGGGAAGATCTCAATTTCATACTGCTCGTGTCCTCCCTCCTCTTTCCTCGTCTCCTTCTCAAAACCCATTGGATGAGAAAGCAAGAGGTCCCTCCCTTCTGACCTTCTCCTCCGATGGGTTTTGAGGAGAGAGGACACGAGGAGTATGCAATTGAGGTCTTCCCATACAGACACATCATCAGCGGTTACCCCCACTGACTGGCAGAAAGGGGAAATTGACACGGTTTCACTTGAGGGATGTAGGCTAATCCTGTCCAGAAACCAAGATTTTGGCCTTGAGGAAGCTGAGAAGTGTTGTCTGGGGAGAGGAGCGTTAAATCTCTTTTCGTTCACTTAATCATGAGACTGCATACTTATTAGTGTCCTAACTATTCAGTTACTCAGTCCTCATTTAGATACTGGAACATCTTCATTCTTGCATCTGGATTCTTTGTCCTGGACTAAACATGAGATTGTAGGGAACTTAATTCAACTGTTACACGTGCGGTAGTATAACCTTCTATTGCAGTATAACCTTTTAGTCTTCACGTTCTGTTGAGACCAGTATTGATATAACTTAATGAGAATGTATCCCAATAACTGACTTGCGCGGGTGGCCTTGAATGTGAACAGACCTTACTGTTATGCATTACCACTATGTTGGGGATCAGGACTGAGGGGTTTCCCTGATCAGGAAAACTTAGGACTGTACTCATTGTATTGGTAGTAAATGAGGAGGATGCGTGTGGGAGTTCCTTTAGTGGCGTTAGTAGTCTGTAACACTGTCAGTACTGTGAACTGTGTGATCACACAGCCAGACAGACACAGTGTGTGAACCTACTGCTGCTGGGTCGCCTGCTGTACTCCTCCATATGTTCCCCACCACCAGAGCCTCAGTGGACCATGCCCTGATGATGAGACAAATCACAGTTTTGGCCCCTGGCTTTACTTTACCATATCTTTCATTATGGTCCCTCCTCACGGCGCCGTCCTCCTGCTAGATCAGCATTGTAGTCTCTTCTCACAGGGCCGTCCTCCTGATAGATCAGCCTTATAGTCTCTCCTCACAAGGCTGTCCTCCTGATAGATCAGCTTTATAGTCTCTCCTCACAGGGCTGTCCTCCTGATAGATCAGCTTTATAGTCTCTCCTCACAGGGCCGTCTCCATGATAGATCAGCTTTATAGTCTTCCATTCACAAGGCCTCCTCCTGATAGATCAGCTTTATAGTCTCTCCTCACAGGCTGTCCTCCTGATAGATCAGCTTTATAGTCTCCTCACACGGCCGTCCTCCTGATAGATCAGCTTTATTAGTCTCTCCTCACAGGGCGTCCCTCCTGATAGATCAGCTTTATGTCTCTCCTCAACGGGCCGTCCTCCTGATAGATCAGCTTTATAGTCTCTCCTCACAGGGCCGCTCCTCCTGATAGATCAGCTTTATAGTCTCTCCTCACGGGCCGTCCTCCTGATAGATCAGCTTTATAGTCTCTCCTCACAGGGCGTCTTCCTGATGATCGAGCTTTATAGTCTCTCCTCACAGGGCTGTCTGCCTGATAGATCAGCTTTATAGTCTCTCCTCACAGGGCCGTCCTCCTGATAGATCAGCTTTATAGTCTCTCCTCACAGGGCCGTCCTCCTGATAGATTAGCTTTATAGTCTCTCCTCACAGGGCCGTCCTCCTGATAGATCAGCATTGTAGAGGAACATAGATGGTGCAAAGGATGACACTTTCACTACGGCTCTGCATCCGCAGCACAAATCCTTTGAGCACCTAATGAAAAAGCCTGCGCTATAGTACTGTACAAGGCTTTGTATGTCTTCCTGCGCTCTGTTGAGACAGAGGGTTCAGCTTTTATGCTGTTATGGAATCCAGTGTAACTGCAGGAACTATCAGCTCACCCGCTGGCAGAGGCTCAGTTCATTCATTCCTATTGACGTTTCGGGAGGTTCTTGTGTTTGTAGTTTTGAAAAGGGTTTGAAAATCGTCGCGTCCTCGAATCACCAGCTGTGTTTGCTTTTCAGAACAAGATAGTTGTGCTCACGCTCCATAGATCCATCTTTAGCAAACTTACACGGCTTAGCAACAAATCAATACACTCCTCGATCAATACACAGACAGGCAAACTGCTTTTCTTGGGCCTGTAAACTTATTCTTGTGGGACAAATCAAATCCATTCTCTCTTTTCTATTTCATAACCCCTTAATTATATTTCTTGAAATACCACTGACCTAATTTCCCCTCCTGTTGTCCAGGGGTCACCGCCCTCTTGCTGTCCTCCCGGCAGAGTTGTCTGTGAAGGTTACATTGGCTGGCTGTTATCACTGAATTGTGACACTGGTCATATCTCTTTTCCGATCTGTAATCTAAAGAAACCACTAGAGGGCAGTAGTCTAACTGGTGTATCTCAGAGTAACACTAAACCATAGTGGTGTAGTATGCTGTAATGGAGGTTAGAACCAGTTGGGCCAGCGGCAAAGTCAAAATTGGCTATATTGTAGAATTTGATGAAAACAAAATGTAGTTTTTTTGTCTTAATTCAAGGTTATGGTTTTGCATAAGGTTAGCAGTGTGGTTAAGGTTAGGATTAGGTCTATACAGGTTACATTACATTACATTTAAGTCATTTAGCAGACGCTCTTATCCAGTCAAAATCATATTTGAAGAAGAGATATTGTAGAAATAGGCAGGTTGTACGGCTTTGCCGGTTGCCCAGATAGTGACGACCTGTAATGGCGGAGCGTGTTTGGAATGACCTACGTGATGTTTTCTTCTTCTGTTAGCAGTATGTCCGTAGCTACGGAGACAGAACCCACCTCCATTGACTTTGTCCTACATTCTAACCCAATACTAATCATAATTAGCAACTGACATATTTTGGTACAATGATGGACTAGTCCTTCATCAACAAGAGGACAAGGTACATGCATGGCAACACATCCACTGTGTGTCAGATGATAATCACTCCCATGTCCTTGCATGCTGCATTATGATAACATGTTGCTCATTAGAAGAGCCTAGTGTGTGGCTGGGGCACAGCTGTACCAGCTTGGCCATATGTAGGGCTCCTCATGTCCTGTTTTCCCCCTGGCTGGTTGACGTGGGTACGTGTGGTGTGGGTGGCAGTGGGCTCTGGTGCAGCCAGATGAGCTCTACGTGACAGCTGAATACAAGCCGGTCAATCGTCCTGGGTTTACCTGTCAGCCTGTGTTTCCCTCCATCGTCTAAAGCACTGCTGGCAGCTCTTCTGTCCGCCTCCTCTACTCTCCTTCTGTCACTCTCCCTCTACTCTTACTCGCACTTTTTCCTCCCCTCTTCCCTGTTCTCAGTTTCGACTGATCTCCTTCTTGTTCTCATTCCTCTCGAGCACATGGGCTTCGTGTTTTTTCTTGGCGGCATCCATCGTTTCAAGTCCAGTACATCCCTCCTCTCTCCTGGTTCTTGATCTTTCGCTCCGTTCTCTGGGAACGGTTCATGTCCTCAGCGACATACCACCACAGAGGCCCTTTCCCCTGCCTATGAAAAGCGGAATGAACATTGTCATAAAGATTAAGAACATACAGAGGTTAACATCGCCCCTCCTTATATTCACCCTCACTCGTTCTTTTTTTCTGGTAGACTTCCTACAGGTATGTGCTAGTGGAGATTCTGGTGGGAAGGAGGCTTATTGGAGGACGGGCCTCATTGTCTTCTTAATGGCCGCTCGTGATGACTATTAAATTATGGAATCTAAGTTCCCAAGCATATTGGTTTCCATATTCCCTTCTCAGACTCTCCTCTTCTCCTCTCTCTCCTCCTCATCTCTCTCCTCTCGTATCTCACCGCTCCTCTTCTCTTGTTTTTTTCCTATCACCGTCTCATCAAGTAAAATTCCATTTCCAGCCCATTACAAATGAGGCCCGTCCCTCCATATCTCAGCGTCTCCCTCCAGCTTCCTCTGGCAGGTATTATATATTGGTCGCATTTGCTATGCATATACTGTATAGGCATCTCTTTATTTAACAGCCAATACATAACCTCACAATCCCGCTATGTGGAGCATTCCTGTCTAACAGAGCCTCTCCTACACGTTAGCTGTTGCCGGAGACTTTAATGCAGGGAAACTTAAATCAGTGGTTTACCCAAATCTCTATCAACATGTTTAAATTGTGCAACCAGGGGAATTTCTAGATCACACTGTACTCCCCAAACTAGAGACGCGGTACAAAAGGCTCTCCCTCGCCTCCGGGCAATTTGGTAAATCCGACCACAACTCTAAACTCAGTCCTTTCCTGATTCCTCGCTACAAGACCTAAAAATTAAAAGCAGGAAGCACCCCAGTGACTCTCCCGGTCTATTATATAAAAAAAAATCTTGTCAAATGAAAGCAGATGCGCCTAAACTACAGGACTGCTTTTTCTTGCTTATCACAGACCTCTGGAACATGTTCCGGATTCTTCCGATGACATTCGAGGAATACTTCTCCACATTGCAGTCGACTGGCTTTTATCAATAGTGCATTGAGGACGTCGGTCCCCCGCTGTGAAGTGGACTGTATGTTCAAATTACCCGCCAACCAGAAGCGCATCGGATTACAGGGCACCATTCGCACTGAGCCTAAAAAGGGTAGAGCTGCCGTTCAAGGTTTGGCCGGACTGCTGAACTCCGGAAAGCTTAAACAAGGAAAATCTCTCCGCGACCGCTATGCGTCCGTGCCGCTCCGAGTACAGGTGGAGCGTTGAACGAACCCATCCAAACTGGCAAACTGCGTCCTACACACTAAGGGCTGCTCCTTACCATATTTCCTCTCTCTCCTCCTCTCTCTCCTCTGCTCCCCCTGATCATACTCCCCCTCCTCTCTCTTTCTCTCACCCCCTCTCTCTCTTCCCTCCTCTCCCCTTCTCTCCCCTCTTTCCACTTCCTTCTTCTCCCTTCTCACTCATCCCTCTTCCTTCTCTCTACCCCTCCTCTCTCTATCAGTTTCCATATGCAATAACATTCGTTAATCTGTCTCTTTTTTTCTTCTCTTTATATCTCTATCCATTCTCGGTCTGCTTCTTTCCTCCTACGAGCGACCTTTTTCTGTCGGACTGTTGTGTCCTCATAGGTTTCTCGCTTTTCTGGATAAAAACTCTTTATTTAACTGATGGATGACATCAACGGCACCCTCCTTCTCTCCCCTCTTTTCCCTCCCGACTCTCATATTCCCTGTTCTCAACTCACTCCTGTTCCTCCTCTCTCCTCTCCCTCTCCCCCTCCTCGCTCGCTCACTCACTCACATCTCGTCAGCCTCCTCTCGCTCAGTGACATTGCAACCCCCCCTCTTCTCTCTCGTCGCTCACCTGCTCTCTCCCCTTCCTCTCTCATTTTCTCTCACCTCCTCTCCTCGCCCTCCTTTCCTCTCCTCTGCTCCCCAGCTTCTCACTTTTCTCCTGCTCCAGCACAGGGCTCTGAGCACCAATATCCTCCACATCCTCTCCTCTCTCTCCCTGCATGTCCTTTGTCTCTCCTCTTCATCCCTACCCTCTCCCCTCTCGATGAGGATGCTCTACTCCAACACAGGGCTGGATGTGACATTTCATAGGATTTTTAAATCCCTGTACACAGTCAGATGCCTGGCTCTACCCGTTTTCCTGTCTCTAACAACTCCCCCTTCCCAACCTGCTGGGCTTGTCCTGTGCTTCTGTTCATGAATCATGAGTAATCAACACAGTGGTTAACATCATTTGTGCATAATGAACAAGAATAGTTCATCTATATTTCATAAGAAGTTCTCTATTGAACATGTCTACTTTACTAGCGAAAATAATTGGCATAAAAAAGGAGGCTTAAACAACTATTGTTTGTTTAATAGATTTTGACACAAAATGACTACTCAAGCACATTATGTCCTAACTGTTTCATTTTGTTTTCATTTCATTTTCTTACCTGACCCCGTGTCACAATAATTTGTCAGCCTTTTCCAGCCTACTTTGATTCATTACTGTTGTGCAGAGGTGTTATGTCAACAAACAGCGTACGGTCCTGTCATTTATCATCACAATTCACTATGTGCACCGAAGTTCAAATAACAGCATGGGAATTATTAATGATTCTAACATAACATAATTAATCAGTCACAACATTTCATTAGTAACCAAGTAATACAACTAGAGCTCTCTCCCTCATACTCTCTCACAATCTGTTTCTATACATACACTCAAGCACACCGGTGTTTATACACACAGCGTCTTCTAATCTGGGTATGTTAAGTGACAGGTGGTAAATAGAGTGCTAATATGCTAGGAATCTCACTAAATGCGTAGCATTAGGAAAGCCAACATATAGCCTGCACCACAGCATCATTGAAGGTTAAGTCCTTTTGTAGAGGGAGTTTTGGGATACTAAAGTGCATGAGCTACCCAAATTAATATTATTATATACTCACCTAATTGAGCTCTACTGGTTGTTTTAAAACAACACAACTAAGTGAGATCCATCTCGTTAAGCTTGTCACACCCAATGTAAACCAAACCTGTGCTCCAAAGGAATGGACTAGATATAGTTTGTCCCTAACCACTGATCTGGGGTCAAATACTTTCTGATCCCCTTTATGGTTGATGTTATTATCAGACGATGAGGTAATCTCTCCCCCTTATGGTTAATGTTATTATCAGACGATGAGGTAATCTGATCCCCCTTATGGTTAATGTTATTATCAGACGATGAGGTAATCTGATCCCCCTCATGGTTAATGTTATTATCGGACGGGTGATGTAATCTGATCCCCTTTGTGGTTAATGTTATTATCAGAAGGTGATGTAATCTGATCCCCCTTATGGTTAATGATATTATCGGACGATGAGGTAATCTGATCCCCTTTGTGGTTAATGTTATTATCAGACGATGAGGTAATCTGATCCAGGATATGTGGTTGGACTGGAGACAACTTCTACCTTAAAAAATAGAAGTTTAATGTAATTTGACCCACACGGATTAACCCATTGTTAAAACAGTGGGTTAGTTTGTGGAGTACTCCCTCTGGTTGTTTTTCCAAGACAGTGAGCATCATCCCCAACCCTTAATCCTACACAGTCACACCTATGGGACAGTTGTATATAAACTCAGCTCTGACAGAACACTGGCATCAAGCTTTGGTGAAGGAGTAATCTAAGGAATCTCTACAGCTAAAGCCAAGGACCCATCCATCCAAAGTATCTCCAAACGTTTATGAAAGATGGACCACAGACCTTCTCTCACCCTGCTGCTGCTGCTTCTGGGCCTATCACAGGCCAGTGGAAATGAGATCCATGATGAGCTGGACCATGTGTCCATCACTTCAATGATCCTGGAGTCCAACAATGGAACTAATGAGCTTCTGCTGGAAGGAGACATTCTGGCTCCTAGAACCAGGAACGCCATGAAGTGCTTTAGCAGCCAGTACAGCTGTCTGTGGAGGAAGTCGATTGACGGCTTGGTGTACGTGCCATACATCCTCAGCAATGTCTATTCCAGCTTGGAGGTAGAGACGATTGAGACGGCCATGAAGTACTTCCATGGCAAGACCTGCATCCACTTCATCCCACGTCGGAGACAGACTGCCTACCTGGACATTCAGAGCAGCGGAGGGTGTTTCAGTTCCATGGGGACTGTTGGGGACAGGCAGACATTGTCTCTTGCGCAGTTTGGCTGTGTTCAACATGGTATCATCCAGCATGAGCTGCTTCACTCCCTGGGCTTCCACCACGAGCACAACAGGAGTGACCGTAACCAGTATATCAGGATCAACTGGCAATACATCTATAACTACGCCGTCAATAACTTCCAGAAGCAGGACACCAACAACTTGAACACTACATACGACTACTCCTCTGTCATGCACTATGATAGAACCGCTTTCACTAACAACTACGGAAAGGAAACCATCACTCCCATCCCAGACCCATCTGTGGCCATCGGACAGAGACTAGGCATGTCTGACATTGACGTCCTGAGAGTCAACAAGCTCTACCAATGCTAAGAGGAAGAGCCATGTGTGAAAATTAGTTAAGTTGAATACTGTATTCTTCCATGTGCTGCCTGCTGTTTAATTGGAAGTTTGTGTGTTTGTGTGTATCATTTAAGTAATCGTGGGTAGTAATAAAGCGTGGTTATGGTTTTAAAAAAGTGCATGACTTTGATAATTATGAGTAGGATATCTATCAATTTGATTGGGTACTGTAATTATTAACTGCAGATCTTGGTGGTTGGTGTTATTCCGAAGATTTTCAACTGCAGATTGTTCTAGCAGTTAGTCCTATTAAAGTAATTCATCTAAAAATATCATCATCCTTTTCTGTCATTACTGAGGTGGGTGATGTTCATCTGGAGAGATGAGAGAAGAGAGGCTGCAATTCTTCCATGAACATGAACATGAACATGAACTGAACATGAACTGAACATGAACATGAACATGAACTGAACATGAACTGAACATGAACATAAACATGAACTGAACATGAACATGAACATGAACTGAACATGAACATGAACTGAACATGAACATAAACATGAACTGAACATAAACATGAACTGAACATGAACATGAGCATTAACTGAATATGAACATGAACATGAGCATGAACATGAAAATTAACTGAACATGAACATTAACTGAACATGGACATGAACATTAACTGAACATTAACTGAACATTAACATTAACTGACCATGACAATGAACTGAACATGAACATTAACTGAACATGAACATTAACTGAACATTAACTGAACATGAACATTAACTGAACATGAACATTAACTGAACATTAACTGAACATGGACATTAACTGAACATGAACTGAACATGGACATTAACTGAACATGAACTGACCATTAACATGAACATTAACATTAACATTAACTGAACATGAACTGAACATTAACATGAACATTAACATGAACATTAACTGAACATGACCATGAACATTAACTGAACATGAACATGAACTGAACATTAACTGAACATGAACATGAACATGAACATGAACATTAACTGAACATGAACATGAACATTAACTGAACATGAACATGAACCTAACATTAACATTAACTGAACATGAACATGAACATGAACATTAACTGAACATGAACATGAACATTAACATGAATTGAACATGAACATGAACATTAACTGACCATGAACATGAACCTTAACTGAACAAGAACTGAACATGAACATTAACATTAACTGAACAGGAACATGAACATGAACATTAACTGACCATGAAGATGAACTGAACATTACCGTTAACATTAACTGAACATGAACATGAAATGAACATGAACATGAACTGAACATGAACTGAACATGAACATGAACATGAACATGAACTGAACATTAACTGAACATGAACATGAACATGAACTGAACATTAACTGAACATGAACATGAACTGAACATGAACTGAACATGAACATGAACATTAACTGAACATGAACATGAACTGAACATGAACTGAACATGAACATGAACATTAACTGAACATGAATATGAATATAAACTGAACATGAACATGGACATTAACTGAACATGAACATGAACATGGACTAAATTAATAGGAGTACAATATGGGCAGGACTTGGACTGCAACGGGTACCGGTACCGTTTATATTTAGGTGCAGGAACTCCTCAATACTTTTGAGCTTATATTCTATAGGAGGTGCAGGAACTCCGCAATACCTTTGAGCTTATATTCTATAGGAGGTTCAGGAACACGAGCAGTAGAACATGTTTAGTTCCGATGAGCTCCTGCCCAAGTCAAGCACTGAATATGGGAAACTTTACAGGCATCATTATGTTTACAGTTGTGTGGGTAACCAACACCTACACCGCATGGCCACTGGCTGTCAATGACGTTGATCAAATTAGTTTAGAGGAAAAGAATAACAGGCTTTTGTTCATTTGATTAAATAGCATATTACTGAAATATTATATTGGAAAGGTAGGAAACAGGGAGACACAGTAGTTGGAAAATGATATTTCAAAGCCCTGTCCTCTGTGTTATTTCTCCATACTGGACCTAACGTGAAGTCCTCCTGTTGTGATGACATTCCTATAGCAGTAATCCATTACCTCTGTGTCTAACTGCATTTCCAGGAGATGCAGCATGAAATAAAGCGTCATACAACATGTCCAATAATGAAATGTTACATCAGCCGACATAGAGAGTCAGGCCACGTCTCTGCTCCAGTGATCAGTGATCTATCGGTGATGATGAACAATTTATTAACCCGTTTTACTCTAACCACATACCAGCAAGGGATAGGACACGGAGTGACTAACCTGTCATCAGAGATTCATTTCTGAAGAAGAAGAATAATTTTTTCCCCCTGAAGCATGCCCTTTCAAGACCAATAGAATTTGAGATTCTGTGAGTCCTTCCCAAGACTGAAGCACTGGAAAAGGTGGGGAAAAAACTATCCCTCTGCAGGTTTTACAAAACAAACAGTTACGTTTTGTTTTATCCATGGAGCTGATTTTCTTGTCGATCAAACCGATATTTATTTATTTACTGTGTTTAGATGTTTGTATTGTTATGTGTTAATCTTTCTGGAGCAGCTGTATGGCAGGGATTAGGCGACAATGGAGACTGCTGTACCATTGGTGATTGGACAGCGGATCGTTTTTAAGTAAACAACACATTCCACCAAGGGATAGGGAATAGCCATGGACTGGGGCTACCAGAAGATTATCACTGTCCAGCAGAAACAAACAGACATCATGTGACGCCTAAATTCAAAGACTGAATTAATCAATGACTACTTTGACACAGCCAAACTAGAGCCAGAAGTATTTAAACATGCTAGCACGGCTTTATGTGTTTTGTGTGAATTCATGTGGCCTCCTCAGAGTTAACATAGGGGTGCCTACAGAAGACCTGAGCTGAGCCCTAACAGCCTCAGTCAGAGCCCTGAGCGCCCTCAGTGAATGGCTGCCATCTACCTGTTAGCGAGCTCTTTGAGCAGCATACCAATGACATCATCGGTGTGCATCATGTGATTTTAACCAGTTTTGTGGAGGCATTGACTACTAATTGTCTACTAATTGGTTGATGATCTCATTGGAAACACTTATCCCTCTATCTATTTTACTACAGAACCATGGAAACGTGCCATTTTCACATATGTTGATGCTGGGCAGGTGCTGGAGATGATGAATATTAAGGTGAAAGATTGTGAAACTTCCTTTTAAGATGCATCTCGTGGTATTTTTCTCATGTTTTTCTTTTTATGGTAGCTATAACATGTACGTTGTAATAGCATTTTTGTATCTCAGTGCTAAAATTAGGCTTGACGTTGTTCTTTTTTTTTGCAATTCCTTTGTAGATCAGTTGGTAGAGCATGGTACTAGCAATGTCAGGGTTGTGGGTTCGATTCCCGTGGGGGACTGTTATGAAAATGGATGCACTCACTACAGTAAGTTGCTCTGGATAAGAGCATCTGCTAAATGACAACAATTTTGTACAATACTACAGTATATTTCCACTTCATATGGAATTATATTTTTCTATAAACAATTTATGTTTGCTGTATTCCTCTCATATTTTGTTTCACAGACTCTGTTTTCGAAGCCCAGCATCATTTTTTTCACCTGTACTCTCATCCTCTAAAACACCATTAGGCTATTAGGCTATGCAACAAAATCAAGCCTTGTTTTTGGCATTCCTCACAGCACCACAGCCATTTAGAATCGTCCTGTGCCTGTTACCAAGTCATCAATCCAGCACCTTGGTTGAAATGTTAAATGTCTATTGGACTGACAAATCAAGTTGTTGGGAGAAAGGTAAACATGCATGCATTTCATTTCATTGTGAATGAAGCCGGTGTCTCTGTGTTGATGCTGTGACCTTTCAGGTCTTAGACGCATGTCAAGGTGTTCAGAGAGAGACATGGTTGACGGTGACATGTGATCTGCTTGAGACACCAGGAGCATGCTGAAGGTTCAGGGGCTGTTGGAGGAGGTGCCCTGGTCCTTTTGGGATTGTGACCAAAGGGAAGAGAGTCTGGCTTTCCAATTCTCTCTCCCCACCTTGTTTGTTTGCTTTTGTTGTAGGCCAAACAAACAGGCAAATATGAAATGCTAATTCATGTGTATGAAATATTAATATCACCTTTATGCAGAACTTCAAGGGAGCAGTAAGCAAAGCATTCCTCCTTCTTATTCATTATTCACAGTACAAATGACTTGAAAAGGAATCAGTCCTTTGTCAACAGGCCTTTGAGAGGAATATGTATCATTCATCTTCCAACAGCTTCCACAAACTAACCAGATTAAGTGAAAAACTCTGCCCACAACTTGGGAGACACCTCGACACGGCTCCAACAGTGAACTTTTATCCCACTCATTGGAGGGTATCCAAATTGTAAATGGAAATGCTTTTGCAGAGTTGGTGAGAGGGTTAGCGACGGTGCTTGTTCTGATTAACGAGACAAGCAGACATGATTAACATGCCTCTGATTGCACTGTCTGTCTTCAAAATGGACAGGACCTCGCTGCTCACCCCTCCACCATCCCAGTCCAAATGACCGGCAACGGAGATATGCCTGTCAATCTCCAGCACTTACTCATCCTAACAGCCTCCATAGTCTGCAGTAAATCAGCCCTGGCTCAGGAGGAGATGAGACCCCACGGGACGGAGGCCCAGGAGGTGATGAGACCCCACGGGACGGAAGCTCACTCGGGCTGGCCCGCACCTCGCCTGGCCTTGCCCACCCATACAGCTCTCCATCAGCCTGAGCATCACTACACAGGGGGCAGAGAGAGAGGAGGGTCTACAAGGGCTTGGAGAGGAGAGGACGGGAAGGTTGTAGTTTTAGAGGTGGAGCTAGTTTGCATACTGATTGCTGAGACCCACCTTGATATACTTTGCTGTACCTTCAAGCTAATTGGAGAAGACAGATTAGGATTTAACTGTTTGTTTGAGTGTTCAATGAAGAACTGTATTTATCCTACTGTATTTACCCTACTGTACTTATCCCCCCTCCCTTCACCACCCAGTACTGTACAAATACCCCCCTCCTTCACTACCCAGTACAGTACAAATACCCCCCTCCTTCACTACCCAGTACAGTACAAATACCCCTCCTTCACTACCCAGTACAGTACAAATACCCCTCTCCTTCACTACCCAGTACAGTACAAATACCCCCGTCCATCAATACCCAGTACAGTACAAATACCCCCCTCCTTCACATTTTGTACTGTACTGGGTATGGAAGGGAGGGGGATATTGTACTGTACTGGTAGTGAAGGGAGGGGTATTTGGTACTGTACTGGGTATGGAAGGAGGGGGTATTTGTACTGTACTGGGTAGTGAAGGAGGGGGTATTTGTACTGTACTGGGTAGTGAAGGGGGGGGTATTTGTACTGTACTGGGTAGTGAAGGGAGGGGTATTTTGTACTGTACTGGGTAGGGGAGGGGGTATTTGTACACTGGGTGGTGAAGGAGGGGTATTTGTACTGTACTGGTATTGAAGGAGGGGGGTATTTGTACTGTACTGGGTAGTGAAGGAGGGGGGTATTTGTACTTGTACTGGGTAGTGAAGGAGAGGGGTATTTGTACTGTACTGGGTAGTGAAGGAGGGGGTATTTGTACTGTGGGGTGAAGGGAGAGGGTATTGTACTGTACTGGGTAGTGAAGGGAGGGGGTATTTTGTACTGTACTGGGGTAGTGAGAG
>NC_036841.1:27167326-27193123 GCF_002910315.2 Salvelinus sp. IW2-2015 | reverse complement strand
ACGTGTACTGCTGGCGTAGTGCAAGGAGGGGCAGTCGGCTATTTGTACTGCTACTGGGTAGCTTGAAGATGGTGTAAAGGGGGGGTGGCAGGCGCACGGATATTTCTACTGTATGGGTAGTGCAAGGAGGGGAGGGATTTGTAACATGAGGCGGCGCGGGCTCGCACGGGCGGGCGGCGCCGGTCCTGGTGCAAGGGAGGGCGATCTGCCGTGGCTATTGTACTGTACTGGGTAGTGAAGGAGGGGGTATTTGTACTGTACTGGGTGGTGAAGGAGAGAGGGTATTTGTACTGTACTGAGGTAGTGAAGGGAGGGGTATTTTTTAGCTGGTACTGGGTGGTGAAGGAGAGGGTAATTTGTACTGTACTGGGTAGTGAAGGAGGGGGTATTTGTACTGGGGTAGTGAAGGAGGGGAGTATTGTACTGTACTGGGTTAGTTGAAGGAGGGGGGTATTTGTACCTGGTCGGTGAAGGAGGGTATTTTGTACTGTACTGGTAGTGAAGGAGGGGGGTATTTGTACTGTACTGGGTAGTGAAGAGGGGGGGGTATTTGACTGACTGTGGTGGTGAAGGAGGGGGGTATTTGTACTGTACTGGGTGAGTGAAGGAGGGGGGCTATTTGTATGTATGTGGGTGGTGAAGGAGGGGTATTTGTACTGTACGTATTGGTGACTGGTAGTGAAGGAGGGGGTATTTATGGTACTGGGTGAGTGAAGGAGGGGGGTATTTGTACTGTACTGTCGGGTAGTGAAGGAGGGGGGTATTTGTACTTACTGGGTAGTGAAGGAGGGGGTATTGCTGTACTGGGTGGTGAAGGAGGGTATTGTACTGTACTGCGGTTAGTGAAGACGGAGGAGTATTGTATTGTACGGGGTAGTGGAAGGAGGGGCGGTATTGTACTGACTGGGTGGTGAAGGAGGGGATATTTGTACTGTACTGTGTTAGTGAAGGAGGAGTATTGTACTGTACTGGGTAGTGAAGGAGGGGGTATGTATTGTACTGGGTAGTGAAGGAGGGGAGGTATTTGTACTGTACTGGGGTAGTGAAGGAGGGTGGGTATTTGTACTGGGTGGTGAAGGAGGGGGGTATTTGTACTGTACTGGGTAGTGAAGGAGGTGAGTATTTGCTACTGGGTGTGGAAGGGAGGGTAGTTGTGTACTGTACTGGGTAGTGAAGGAGGGGTATTCTGTAACTGTACTGCGTATGAGGAGGGGGGTATTTGTACTGTACTGGGCTGGGTATGTGAAGGGAGGGTATTTGTACTGTACTGGGTAGTGAAGGAGGGGGGTATTGTTGTTACTGGGTGGTGAAAGGAGGGGGTATTTGTACTGTACTGGGTAGTGAAGGAGGGGGTATTTGTACTGTACTGGTAGTGAAGGAGGGGTATTTGTACTGTACTGGGAGTGAAGGGAGGGGGTTATTGTACTGTACTGGCGTAGTGAAGTGCAGGGGGGTATTTTGTAACTGTACTGAAGGATGATGGACGGTCATAGGGGATTTGGGTGGAAAGGGTATTGTCTGTACTGGGTAGTGAAGGAGCGGGCGTATTTGTACTGTACTGGGTAGTGAAGCGAGTGCTATTTACTGCCTACTGGATTTTTTTCGGTACACCCCCCTCCTTCACTACCCAGTACAGTACAAATACCCCCCTCCTTCACCACCCAGTACAGCACAAATACCCCTCCCTTCACCATCCAGTACAGTACAAATACCCCTCCCTTCACCACCCAGTACAGTACAAATACCCCCTCCCTTCATCACCCAGTACAGTATCTCTAAAAAAATGTATACACATTTGATCTGCACTAAATTCCCCCTTGGAATCAATTATGGCTCGATCGATGGAGTCAATATGCCACTGGTCCTTGGGTTTAGATATGTATTTTATCAACTTTCCTCTCCTTTCAATGGTCATAGCACGGGAACTTAATGCATTAATGTGTCGTAGGAGACAGGCCATCTGCAGATACTTATTAACCAGTGGAGAAACGTTAGAAGCAGTGTAGTGTTCTGTGCCATTCACCTGGGGATGGACACACGGTAGAGAACATCCTCTCCTTGGCCCTGCCTACCGGAACAGGGTCAAAAACCATTAGTTATTTCCAACACATTCATTTTCAGCCCTGCACCACCTTAGTAGTGTGATAAATACTCCCTGAGGCCTGCTTTATAATGCCTGGTGGTTTTCTCATAAACACAAGTTTTGTTATCGTCTCTCTGCAATCCAAATCTCCCTGCTTGATTGTTAGTACTTTATCAGAATATATACTGTATGTTCCCTGGACTTCTGCAAATTAATTAATTTAGCTTTGCCATATTTATTTTTATGAGAAAAAAATATCTATTTCTGGGGTGCTGAGTACTTTATTAAAAGTAGAAAAGAAAACTTGGTCTTAAATCAAGCAAACTCCTGAGTTCCTCCCGACTTTCAGCAACCTTCAGGTCGGACTCATAAAAGCTGGCTAACTGTCACCCCTGTCAGCGCCGGCTGAGAGGTGGAGGACACATGTCATCCTGGTGAAATTGAAAATGGCTTCTGAGGCCCCCTTTCTGAGAGCCTGCCACTCTCTCTCATCCCTAGGCAGATTTAATGCCCCCACACTACTCCTGTGAGCAGTAGCTCCACCACACTACATCACGGAGTGTATTATTTTCTGTGTGCGCGTGTTATATGTTGGAAGAGACCCAGGATGCGGAGTGGAACTTTCCAATCCGGGTAAAGCATGTGTTTCATAGTGCAGTCCGAGATGGGCAGTATTTCTGTTTCATGTACAGTATTTGAAATACGTATTTTAATTTCTTCTGAGTATTTGTATTTTGTATTACAATGGGCTGAACTACACTCCAATGTATTGTGTAACAAGATACTTTCAAAAGTTGTCATTTGTATTTTCAAAATTCAAAATACTTATTGTGTGTTTATGGCAGTTCACAATTTTATGGGCCACTTTCACCCTATATCGGTTTCAAAAGTCTGATGGCACAATGGTGTGAACCAACAGGACCCTGAACAGCTTCTACCCCCAAGCCATAAGACTACTGAATAGTTAGTAGTTGACTATTTTTCACTTTTGACTCATCACATATGCTGCTGCTACTGTTTATTATCTATCCTGTTGCCTAGTCACTTCACCCCTACTTATATGTACATATCTACCTAATTACCTTGTACCCCTGCACATTGACTCTGGTACCCCTTGTGTATAGCCAAGTTATTGTTACTCATTGTGTATTTATTCCTTGTGTTATTATTTTTCTATTATTATTGTCCTCTCTCTGCATTGTTGGGAGTGGCCCCTAAGTATTTCACTGTTAGTCTACACCTGTTGTTTACGAAGCATGTGACAAGCATTGATGCCCATCTCTGAGTGCTGTCACTTGTGATGATTATTAGCATTACATTCTATCTATCCTAATGTAACTGATTATTAGCATTACATTCTATCTATCCTAATGTAACTGATTATTAGCATTACATTCTATCTATCCTAATGTAACTGATTATTAGCATTACATTCTATCTATCCTAATGTAACTGATCATTAATGTACAGTCTGACATAGTCATATATTACATTCAAATAAGGATTTTATTCCATGTGTTCTTCCCTCCATCTGTCCCCCACAGAGTTAGGTCCAATGCCTAGAGGAAATGTTCCTGTGTTAGGGACTTCGTACACTATTCATTGGTATTTATCAGTGAGACTCTTGCTATATTTCTCCTCCAGGAGCACAGTGTAGGAAACAGACGTCCACTCAGTATGCCCCCAGAATGTGAAAAGGAATATGTAGGTGGAACACAGCAAAGGACTACACACGTTCTCATGCATAATTATAGAGTCACAGAGACGTTTTCAAGTACATTTCACTCCCCTACATGAAAAGTGCTCCTATTTTCTGGAAGAGAGCGAAAGAGAAATTTCATTACGGAAACTGACATCAGTCTGAGTGCACTTCCTTTCATGCTGTTATTCACGGGCAGCTCCATATTTTTTACTGGTTAGAAGGGAGTAAATTACATATTGACTGGCTTATTATGTTCATTCGATTTGCAGTGATCAAAAGTGCTATTGAAGTGTCAGGCTGGGCTGGTGGCCGTGGTGGTGACTGACTGTATAGATGCCAGGCAGAAGAGAGGAGAGACAACAGCACAAGGACTGGGAATTGCCAGGGACCTCAAGAGATTATCAAGAAACTTAGGCACGATACGATATGTATTGCGATTCTCACGATACGATATGTATTGCGATTCTCACGATACGATATGTATTGCGATTCTCACGATACGATATGTTTTGCGATTCTCACGATTCTATATGTATTGCAATTCGTTACTGCGATTTTATTACGATTTGATGTTCCAAACATATTGCTCACTATATGTCTGCTGCAGAGAGACAAGAGAGAACATGAGAAAACATTTGTTTTGATCACTCATGGCAATAAAAGTGCTGAAAACATGCTGGTTCACTGTATGAAAAGAAGATGGAGAACAAGCTACAGGATAAAAAAAGAGAGTTTTGGCGCAGGTACAGCTGTCTGGTGATAGCTGACGCTACCTAGCAAATAAATAAATACTAAGGAGTTCAAAAGCATATACACTGAGTGCACAAAACATTATGTACACCTGCTCTTTCCATGACATAGACTGACCAGGTGAATCCAGGTGAAAGTGATGATCCCTTATTGATGTCACCTGTTAAATCCACTTCAATCAGTGTAGATGGACTGGAGGAGACTGATTAAAGAAGGATTTTTAAGCGAGGTGTTCTTAATGTTTTGTACACTCAGTGTACTATCATCCAAAATAATATTCCGATATGTAACTCTATCTATTTCTTGTAACTTGTTTTTGGTCACAGGTCCAGGAATGGCTGAAGAATTGCAACATTTACCTGGAGCTAACTCATTGTTAATCAATCAATAATATAATAATACTATTAGCAACATTTTTTATCTTTAATTTACAATCTGTAGAAGCTATGAGAATAGAAAGGTTCAGTACTTTTGTGAAACATCACAGCACAGTTGAAAAATATATGGCAAATAGAAATCCAATATGGATGGTGTTAAGAGATGGGAGATGGAAGGGGTTGAATGGAGCTGAAGGGTGGGACTAACAACAACAAGAAACCTTATGTAAAATATACTGTGTCTGTAAAATGTATATAGGTTCAGAAATTATGTGAAACAGCACAGCACAGTTGAAAAATATATGGCAAATAAAAATCTAACTTGATGGACATCAGGAATAGATGGGAGAGGTTAAGGGTAAAGGAAGGACAGGACTAAAAACAAACAAAGGATAACTATTGTAAAATACATTGTGTCTGTAAAATGTATATAGTATGTAGAAACTGGAATTAGAAGCCTAGGTGTTGTTGTTCATTCGTTTACTCCAATTAGGGGAGGGCTGGGTTCGTGGAAAATAATAAAGGAAAATATATTTTAAAAAGATATGTATATATAACAAATATGGAATAATTAATTAACCAAAAAAGTGTTAAACAAATCAAAATATATTTGAGATTCTTCAGTAGGCACCCATTGCCTTCTCTCAACCAACTCCATGAGGAATGCTTTTCCAACAGTCTTGAAGGAGTTCCCACATATGCTGAGCACTTGTTGTCTGCTTGTTCCTCACTCTGCGGTCCAACTCATCCCAAACCATCTCAATTGGGTTGAGGTCGGGTGATTGCGGAGGCCAGGTCATCTGATGCAGCACTCTGGGTCTTCCTTTCCTGTGGTGGTCCTCATGAGAGCCAGTTTCATCATAGCACTTGATGGTTTTTGCGACTGCACTTGAAGAAACTTTCAAAATTCTTGAAATTGTCCGGATTGACTGACCTTCATGTCTTATAGTAATGATGGACTGTTGTTTCTCTTTTCTTATTTGAGCTGTTCTTGCCATAATATGGACTTGGTCTTTTACCAAATAGGGCTATCCTCTGTATACCACTCCTACCTTGTCACAACACAACTGATTGGCTCAAATGCATTAAGTAGGAAAGACATTTCACAAATGAACTTTTAACAAGGCACACCTGTTAATAGAAATGCATTCCAGGTGACTACCTCATGAAGCTGGTTGAGAGAATGCCAAGAGTGTGCAAAGCTGTCATCAAGGCAAAGGGTGGCTCTGAAGAATCTCAAATATAAAATACATTTTGATTTGTTTTACACTTTTTTGCTTACTACATGATTCTATATGTGTTATTTCATAGTTTTGATGTCTTCACTATTATTCTACAATGTAGAAAATAGTAAAACAAATTATAATAATAACTAGAATGAGTAGGTGTGTCCAAACTTTTGACTGGTACTGTATATATATTTTTTAGAGTTATGGGGGTGGAAATGATGCAGACAATTACATTGATGGATGCTACGATCTGCAATATTAAAGCTGATCCATCCCCTAAATAAAAAAATAAATACAAAATATATATAGGTAAAAATGAAAATAATAATAATAAAAAACTCTATTTGTTTCTTCCACCATCACTAAGCACCACCAAATGAACCTGAGGGGGCTATTCTCTGCTCTACCTGTACTGAGTGTTTCTGGGAGATCTGATTGTGGGAGATGATAGTGTTCATGGATGTGGAGATCTGTGAATCTACAGTAACTGCCAGCCTTGCCATGCAGTGTTTGGGAGAGAGAAGGTCCGTTCTGTTTCTGAGTGAATACCTTCACATTGCAAATGCTTTACCTTGGTTTGTGTTTGTTCGTGTTGGATCACATGCTAGCATAATTCCACATTACATTTTTCCATGTGTATTTGTCCACATTTTTCTATCTTCCCCTCTCTCTAGTTCCTAGTGTGGTGTAATTATTAACCAGCCTATACAGTACTTATACCTTATTCTCACAGTAAACAAGCCCGGGAGGAAGAAACATATACAGTGCGTTGATGGATGGGCCAACAGCGCAGTAGTTTGAGAACCTATTCAAATGAATGAGAGTGAACAACAGCCTGAAGCCAAACAGAGGTAATGATATATGTCTGGCGCGACATCGACTTCAGATAGGCCCCATTCCTCACGTCTGCCATCCACTAACCCTCCTACTCCTGTTCATCCTGAACAATGATTGAGTTGCCTATGTAGTGTATAGACAAGTTAAAATGGACAACTTTTGAATACTGGATTGGTACTTTATTTCAGTGTATGCATATCTGGCTGCTCCACTTTGAAAGATACAAACATAGTTGACATTTACAGAACATTTAGTTTTCAGTTATTCAGTTATAGGTTAGCACACAGAATGGCTTAACAGACTGCTACACGTGTATAGTTTAATTGTCGTTCTGCAGTTTCCTTTAGATTTTTTTCTTTAACAATAAATGCATAACAAATGACTTGCTATATTACAGTACTGTATGTTACCGAAATGTTCTGTCTACATTAGTTACACAGATCAGAAACCCCAAGTTTGTAATTGAGTTTTCATAGTTCCATGTGATACTGAGAAGAGAGAGTGAGGGTATGTGAGAGAGGGAGAGGGAGAGAGAGAGAGAGAGAGAGAGAGAGAGAGAGATTGGGATGGAAGAGAAGAAGTAGAGAAGAGAGAGAGAGAGAGAGAGAGAGAGAGAGAGAGAGAGAGGGAGAGAGAGAGAGGGAGGAGAGGAGGGGAGAGAGAGATGAGGCTGTTAATTGAGTATGCTATGAGATGTAGCATGCAGCGAGTTGCTGTTTGTCTGAAGAGCCTGCAGCGACCTTCGCTGGAGAGGAGTGTGGGGCGTTAATGAGAGTGGGTGCTCAGGTGAGGCTACAGCCAAAATGAGGAGAGCCCCCTCCTCCTCTCCACCCCTAATGGAGACTGGAGTGGTAATCAATTGATTCTCTCTCATTTGCAGTTTCATAATGCCTTTCAATTATGGAACAGCCAGCTGATGATTGTACACAAACATTTTCCGTGTTCTAATGGATATCATTAAGCGTGTGTGTTTTCCATTCTCTGGTTTCACTCAGAATCAGTCTGTAATCATCTTTCTGTTCTGCCTGTCCTCCCAGTCTGTTTATTTCTAACTCTGCCTGTCCTCCCACAGTCTTTTTATTCTAACTCTGCCTGTCCTCCCATCTGTTTATTCTAACTCTGCTGTCCTTCCAGTCTGTTTATTCTAACTCTGCCTGTCCTCCCAGTCTGTCTATTCTGACTCTGCCTGTCCTCCCAGTCTGTTTATTCTAACTCTGCCTGTCCTCCCAGTCTGTTTTCTAACTCGCCTGTCCTCCCAGTCTGTTTATTCTAACTCTGCCTGTCCTCCACAGTCTTTTATTTCTAACTCTGCCTGTCCTCCCACAGTCTTTTTATTCTTAACTCTGCCTGTCCTCCAGTCTGTTTATTTTCTAACTCTGCCTGTTCCTCCAGTCTGTCTATTCTGACTCTGCCTGTCCTCCCACAGTCTTTTTATTCTAACTCTGCCTGTCCTCCCAGTCTGTTTATTCTAACTCTGCCTGTCCTGCCCAGTCTGTTTATTCTAACTCTTGCCTGTCCTCCCACAGTCTTTTTATTCTAACTCTGCCTGTCCTCCCAGTCTGTTTATTCTAACTCTGCCTGTCCTCCCAGTCTGTTTATTCTAACTCTGCCTGTCCTCCACAGTCTTTTTATTCTAACTTTGCCGTTCCTCCCAGTTTTTTATTCTAACTCTGCCTGTCCTTCCCAGTCTGTTTATTCTAACTCTGCTGTCCTCCCAGTCTGTTTATTCTAACTCTGCCTGTCTCCCACAGTCTTTTATTCTAACTCTGCCTGTCCTCCCAGTCTGTTATTCTAACTCTGCCTGTCCTCCCAGTCTGTTTATTCTAAACTCTGCCTGTCCTCCACAGTCTTTTTATTCTAACTTGCCTGTCCTCCAGTCGTTTTTCTACTCTGCCTTCTCCCAGGTCTGTTTTATTCTAACTCTGCCTGTCCTCCCACAGTCTTTTTATTCTAACTCTGCCTGTCCTCCCAGTCTGTTTATTCTAACTCTGCTGTCCTCCAGTCTGTTATTCTAACTCTGCCTGTCCTCCCCAGCTTTTATTCTAACTCTCTGTCCTCCCAGTCTGTTTATTCTAACTCTGCCTGTCCTCCCAGTCTGTTTATTCTAACTCTGCCTGTCCTCCCACAGTCTGTTTTATTCTAACTCTGCCTGTCCTCCCAGTCTGTTTATTCTAACCTCTGCCTGTCCTCCCAGTTTGTTTATTCTAACTCTGCCTGTCCTCCCAGTCTGTTTATTTCTACTCTGCCTGTCCTCCACAGTCTTGTTTATTCTAACTCTGCTGTCCTTCCAGTTTGTTTATTCTAACTCTGCCTGTCCTCCCAGTCTGTCTATTGTGACTCTGCCTGTCCTCCCAGTTGTTTATTCTAACTCTGCCTGTCCTCCCAGTCTGTCTATTGACTCTGCCTGTCCTCTCACAGTCTGTCTATTCTGACTCTGCCTGTCCTCCCAGTCTGTCTATTGTGACTCTGCTGTTCTCCCACAGTCTGTCTATTGTGACTCTGCCTGTCCTCCCAGTCTTCTATTCTGACTCTGCCTGTCCTCCCAGTCTGTCTATTCTGACTCTGCCTGTCCTCCCACAGTCTGTTAATTCTAACTCTGTGTCCTCCCAGTCTGTCTATTCTGACTCTGCCTGTCCTCCAGTCTGTCTATTCTGACTCTGCCTGTCTCTCCGTCTGTTATCTACTCTGCGTCCTCCCAGTCTGTCTATTCTGACTCTGCCTGTCCTCCCAGTCTTTCTATTCTGACTCTGCCTGTCTCCCACAATCTGTCTATTCTGACTTTGCTCTGTCCTCCCACAATCTGTCTATTCTGACTCTGCCTGTCCTCACCAATCTGTCTATTCTGACTCTGCCTGTCCCCACAATCTGGTCTATTGTGACTCTGCCTGTCCTCCCAGTCTGTCTATTGTGACCTGCCTGTCTCCAGTCTGTCTATTCTACATCTTGCCTGTTCCACAGTCTTTCTATTCTGACTATGCCTGTCTCCCATTCTGTCTATTGTGACTCTGCTGTCTCCCAGTCTGTCTATTGTCACTCTGCCTGTCCTCCCACAGTCTGTCTATTCTGACTCTGCCTGTCCTACCAGTCTGTCTATTCTACTCTGCCTTGTTCCTCCAAAGTCTGTCTATTCTGACTCTGCCTGTCCTCCATTCTGTCTATTCTAACTCTGCCTGTCCTCCCAAAGTCTGTCTATTCTGACTCATGCCTGTCCTCCCATTCTGTTATTGTGACTCCGTCCTCCAGTCTGTCTATTCTAACTCTGCCTTTCCTCCCAAGTTGTCTATTCTGACTCTGCCTGTCCTCCCATTCTGTCTATTGTGACTCTGCCTGTCCTCCAGCTCTGTCTATTCTGACTCTGAATGTCCTCCCACACTCTGTCTATTCTGACTCTGCCTGTCTCACAGTCTGTCTATTCTGACTCTGCTGTCCTCCCACAGTCTGTCTATTCTGACTGCCTCTCCTCCCACAGTCTGTTTATTCTGACTCTGCTGTCCTCCCACAGTCTGTCTATTCTGACTCTGCCTGTCCTCCCAAAGTTTGTCTATTCTGACTCTGCCTGTCCTCCTATTCTGTCTATGTGACTCTGCCTGTCCTCCCAGTCTGTCTATCTGACTCTGATGTCCTCCCCACTCTGTCTATTCTGACCTGCTGTCCTCCCAGTCTGTCTATTCTGATTCTGCCTGTCTCCAAAGTCTGTCTATTCTGACTCTGCTTCCCACACTTTATGCCTGTATGCTGTATGGTAGGCCTGTCTGTAGTGTATGGTAGGCCTGTAGCTGTATGGCAGGCCTGTCTGTAGCTGTATGGTAGGCCTGTCGTAGCGTATGGTAGGCCTGTCTGTAGCTGTATGGTAAACCGCCTGTAGCTGTATGGTATTTGTTTATTTGTTTAATTCTGTCGGAAAATCCTACAAGTCCAGAGAAACACCAAACTAATGCATGTAGGGCAGAATTGGGCCGCTTTCCAGTAATAATGAAATACAAAAAGATCATTAAAATTTTGGCTACATCTAAAATTCAAGTCAAATTCGAGTCTGCAATTTAAAGCACTTCAACCAAGAGCTGAGCCAGAAACGAGCCTCTCAGTCAGCTGGTGTTGGACCTCACCACCAAGCTGACACCAGCACTGCTTCAAAAGAAGAATTCCAATAAACAAATCATGAACAATCAAAGGACTCATATATACAAACATTGGAAAAACGAAACAAAATCCCAAAGCCGACTAAATTGCTATCTGACCCTAAACAGAGAATATGAATTGGCTGAATATCTCTACTCTGTCAGAGATACGAAGCAGAGACAGATCCTTACCAAGTACAGGCTGAGTGACCACCTGATTGGCAATAGAAACGGCAGACATAAAAAGACATGGCTACCCAAAGAGGAGCGTGTATGTGGTCACTGCACGACAGGGGAGGTAGAAACGAGATGCACTTTCTCCTTTACTGTGATAAATATCCTCACAAGAGATTCATTATTCACAGAAATGGTCTCATTTATTCCAAATTTTAACTTATTAAACCCAGAGGAAAAACTAAAAATACTCATGGGCGAAGGAGCAATGGTCGCTTGCAGCCAAAATATGTATTTTGCCTGCAATAGCCTGAGGACACTGAATAATAACATCTGCATAGTAAGCATAACTTACTTATTATACTATTATTGTTAGTTACTGGTTATTGTTATACTATTATTATTGTTGTTTATCATTCCAGTAGTAATGGTATGGGTGGTAATGGTAATGATAGCAGTTTAATGATGATGGTGGTGGTAGTAGTGGTAATGATGATAGTAGTGTGAGTACCGGATGTAATGGTGAAGATGACCGTATTTAGTTACATTCAGTTATTGACTGTTACCATTTTATTGTTATATTTTTTATATTTAATTTTGTATTATTTATTTACTGCCATTCTATATTATTATTTGTTATTGTTTATAATTTTATTACATGTATATTGTATACATTGTTGCTTTGGCAATATTGGAAACAATGTTTTTTCATGCCAATAAGGAGCTTGAATTGATTTGAATTTGTAGGCCTGTCTGTAGCTGTATGGTAGGCCTTTAGCTGTACGGTAGGCCTGTCTGTAGCTGTATGGTAGACATGTAGTTGTATGGTAGGCCTGTCTGTAGCTGTATGGTTTGCCTGTAGTTGTAATGGTAGACATTGTCTGTAACTGTATGGTAGACTGTGCTGTGAGCTGTATGGTAGGCCTGGCCTGTAGCTGTATGTTAGGCCTGTCTGTAAGGCTGCATGGTAGGCTATGTAGCTGTATGGTAGGCCTGTCTGTATCCTGCATGGTAGGCCTGTTAGCCTGGTATGGTAGGTCTGTCATGTGAAGTGTTACGGTAGGCCTGTGTAGTTGTATGTAGGCTGTTGTTAGCTGTATGGTAGCATGTCTGTAGCTGTTATGGTAGGCCTGTAGCTGTATGGTAGGCCTGTCTCGTAGTTGATCGGTGGCCTGTAGTTGTATGGTAGGTCTGTCTGTAGCGTGCCTACGGTAGACCTGGAGTTGTATGATAGGCCTGTCTGTAGCTGTACTGTAGGCCTGTAGTTGTATGGTAGTCATGTCTGTAGCTGTATGGTAGGCCTGTAGCTGTATGGTAGGCCTGTCTCTAGCTGTACGGTAGGCCTGTAGTTGTATGGTAGGTCTGTCTGTAGCTGTACGGTAGGCCTGTAGTTGTATGATAGGCCTGTCTGTAGCTGTACTGTAGGCCTGTAGTTGTATGGTAGGCCTGTCTGTAGCTGTATGTATACTGTTTTTACTTGACAATGTTCTCCATTCAACCTGGTGCGTATTAAAGAGTTAAGCCTTAAGTTAGTATACAGCTATTATACTAAATGCATTGGGAATTTGTAAACTAGGTTGGTAGACCTCATCCAGCATCAATGGTACATGAGGTTTGTTTGACACATCATTACATTAAAACAGTATCACAGCTAAAGCTTTGAGGTCAGAGACACACACAGTTACAGTATAACTCCTAAAAAGTCCTGAACCTCAACATTGTCCAGGAACCCTCTGTGTCATCGTAAGTTAATGTGCATCGTAACTCATCATCCGGTCCTTCAGATCAATGTCCTAACTCAGTCACAGCAGGAGGAGGGCTGCTGCAGAGACACTTGCCCAACATCCAACGCACAACTCATCTCATCTCACTCTCACCGACATTACTTAACAGTGTGATCACATTAATAAGGGCTGCTCATTGCCAATACAGGGCTGCTGACAGAGGAAGGTGGTGGTGGTGATGGGTGGGTTAGGGGGCACCGTGCCAGGCCAGGGAGGGGGGGACGCTGGTACTGTACCAGCGTACTGGATTACAAAAACTATTGTTGCGTTTTTTAGTGCCTACTTACTTCCCAGTTTGCAATGCTCTATTAGATAAAATGTTCATCTGCAAATATATTAAAATGCACTGCAGAGGTTAAAAAACGTGCCCTTGGTGGCAAAAAGGATTCAGCTCTGTGGGCCAAGCGCCTCCATAAATCGCCATGGAGGCAGTTTTATTACAGGTTGTAAATAGAACACCTTGCCATATTATATGACAGCCATCACTAACTCATTCTGATTATTATTACTTCTCTCCTCTTATCTCTCTCTTCTTCTTCTCTCTCTCTTCTCATCTCTCTTCTCTCTCTTCTCTCGTCTCTCTCTTCTCGTCTCTCTTTCTCTCTTGCTCTCTCTTCTCTCTCTCTCTTCTCTCTATTCTCTCTCTCTCTCTCTCTACTCATTCTCCTCTCATGCTCTCTCTCTCTCTCCTGTGCTCTCTTCTGTCTCTTCTCTCTGTCTCGTCTCTCTTTCTCTCTCGCTCTTCTTGTCATCTCTCTGTCTCTCTACTGCTCTCTCATGTCTCGTTCTCTGCTGTGATTCTTGCTCTCTCTCTTCTCTCTCTTCTCTTCTTCTGCTCTCTCTCTCTCTCTCTGTCCTTCTCTCTCTCTATCTCTTAACTCTCTTTTCTCTCCTCTTATTCGCTTCGTCTCTCTCTAATGTTTTAAGGTCGCTTCGCTTCTTTATCATCTCTTCTTCCTATTCTTCTCTCACACTTCTCTCACTTCTTTCTCGCTCTCTCTTGTCTCTCTCTTGTCTCGTTTCTCTCTTGTGTCTCTCTTTCTCTTTTCTCTTGTCTCCTCTCTCTCTCTCTCTCTTTTTGTCTCCTCTCTCTCTCTTCTCTTCGCTTCTCTTCTCTCTCTCTCTCTCTCTCTCTCTTCTCTCTCTCTCTCTCTCTTCTCTCTTCTCTCTTCTCTCTCTTCTCTCTCTCTCTCTCTCTCCTCTCTCTCCCTTCTCTCTCTCTCTCTCTCTTCTCCTCTCTTCTCTCTCTCTCTTCCTCTTTTTCTTCCTCTCGTTCTCTCTCTCTTTCTCATTCTCTCTCGTCTCTCTCTCTCCTTTCTCTCTTCTCTCTTCTGTCTCTCTGTCTCTCGTCTCGTTCTCGCTGTGTCTTGCTCTTCTCTTGCTCCTCTCTCTCTCTCTTCTCTCTCTCTCTTCTCTCTCTCTCTCTCTCTCTCTCTCTCTCTCTCTCTCTCTCTCTCTCTTCTCTCTCCCTCTCACACTCTCTCTTCTCTCTCTCTCTCACACTCTCTCACTCTCTCGCTCTCTCTGTCTCTCTCTGTCTCTCTCTGTCTCGTTCTCTCTGTGTCTTGCTCTCTCTTGCTTTCTCTCTCTCTCTCTCTGTCTCACTCTCTCTCACTCTTTCTCTCTCTCTCTCTCTCACTCTCTCTCTGACTTACAGGAGCAGCATTCACTGCCCGGGCATGTTTTTCTTTTAAAGGCAGACTGTAATGGAATTTAATACTAATGTAATTGCACCTTTAATATATACTATAGTATTGTCATGGATTGCTGTTGTCAAGTGCATTATAACAACCCCACCTGTTTTGAATGGAGATGCATCACATGTACATTTTGTAGGCAGTGTGATTTGGAGAGAAGGGCGCTATAAGTATGTAGAACAATTTTTTGTAAAATGAGCCCAAATGAAGCTCTTAAAATTTTTTATATATGTATTTTTATATATTAATTTATGTCCTTCAAACAAAGTATATGGATTGAAGGAAATAATACCTCTTTAGGTCTTCCCACAACAACATGTCTGAAAAACAACTCCCTATAAACTGGTGATGTTAGACGCAACAGGTCTTGTGGTTTGGCAGGTGTGTTTGTAGCACCTTTATTTACCTTAACATTCACCTGAGAAAAGTGTCACACACCTCTCAACACACACAGTCAATAACATCCACACAGCCAGTAGCATTCATGACAAGGTCTGGCACATCTGTCCCCCGTCATCATGTCAGTCCGTGGTCAAGGTACCAGTTGAACCTTGAATCACTGTTGCTACGGTATGTCAGACAGATTTTTTGGGGGTCAATTTAAAATAGAGCTGTGTGGTTCATCCATGTTAATTTAAAATAGACCTGTGTGGTTCATCCATGTTAATTTAAAATAGACCTGTGTGGTTCATCCATGTTAATTTGTGTGACAGTTGTACAGCCTATATTGGAAAGAACCCTTAACATATTGATTTATGCTACATTCATTCAATTTAACACTAAATTTCTCTGACTTTTAAAACCTTTGTTGTAATTGTTTCTGCTAATATTTGTGGCCTTGAGAAACAAGCTAGTAATAATAGCAGCAACATACCAGCAGTGATTATTTTGTTAAAAGTTGCTGAGCTCTGATTGCAATGAATTATAATTGGAATGCTAATCACAAACCAGATGGTGGTAATGCTGGAGGAATGATCCTTTCACAGTCGCACAACAGTCGTTTCAAAAAAAGACAAACAGCCAGATATATTCCAACATGGACTTCCAAACTACACCCCTGTCCGTCTTGGGACACACATGGGCATGGTGAATGGGGATGTATGGCTGGATTAGGGAAGCAGGGAGGGAGTAGATGATCCTGTTTCTGGGCAGGCAGATGAGCAGAGGAGAAAACGGCTGCCAGATCTCCATCAGGGGATCAATTCATGATGCGCGCTCTGCCACTTCTAGTGAAAAAGCACATTTTATGGTCCGTTTTTAAGAGACCCAGCTTCAGATCTGCTCTTGAAGAAAGATGGAAAGAGGATCCCCCCCTCTCTCTGCATGTTTCATGTATAGTTGCACTCAGACTCTGAGTTGCACTCAGACACAACAATACACACACACACACACACACACACACACACACACACACACACACACACACACACACAGTCCTGCCTGCTCTAACCTACATCTGCCGAGCATGGTGAATGTCTGTGTGTGTAAATGTTTTAAGAAGGTTTAGCCGGTAAAAAGTTGGAATCAGTGTGGCTGCTGGCTGGGTTTGCCAGCCCTGGGCCCCATGCCTCACTCCCCCATCTCGCCCCACGGAGCTTCCTCCTTATCGCTGTCCCGCACCCCTGCACAGCTGAAGCTGCGCTCCTTTCCTGCTCGGCCACATTTATCCGGGGGGCTCTTGTCTGGGGGTGATAAGCTGACTGGCTCCCCAGCATCAATCTGGGGGTCCCCTCTTCCCCTCTACTCTCCACTCCACTCTGCAGTGGCAGGCTGAGGGACGGAGCCCCACTCGGCTCTCTGCCTCCCCTCCCTCCATGAGCCACATTTGGCAATCCTATCACACACTGCACAGCCAGGCCACTAGATGCCCTCCTCCCCTCCCTTCTCCAGTCTCCCTCCTCCCCTCTCTCTTCCATGTATGAGTACTGTATTAAAGAGGCAAAATGTATTTTGTAGCCGACACATCTGCGTACAGTTAGTGCAATGTGCTCTATGGGAGCGTGGACAAAGACAATACTGATGCTAAATCCTGCCACGCTCCACTAGATTTCTGCCTTTGTCTCAACTCGTTTTACACTGGAGTCAGTCGGCACTCAGCACATCATGCCCTGTTTCTTTCTCACAGTAAAACCCTTTTGTTTTTGTGAATTTGTAGATTCCTTTTTTTCCCCCCTCCCTGAAGTTCGTGTTCAGGAACATTTTTGAGGCGTCTCCGTCATGCCTCATTGTTAATAATTCTCCCTGAAATGTTTCTATTGTGGGAGTTTTTAGCTGCTAATGGAAATGAACGTACACATATCAGATGAACCTTGTTTTTTTAGATTACATTGGGAAATTGTTAATTGCTTTCAGATACACCATATTACTGTGGCTGGGAACGGGAACGGGGTGGTGTGAATGCTGCACCCAATAATACTATTGCTAGGGCGATTACCATTGTGAGCTGTGCCACTTGTCATTACAGTAACACGTGCCATGTTAGAGAAGGGAACTGATCCTTGCAACAGTCACAGGCAACCACATCCAGCTCTTGATGTGAAGTGGTCCATCCTTGCTGTCTTGTCACAGGCTGTGTCACAGTGGCCATAAGCTGCACACCATTTAACACACTCTGCCACCTGCTTTATGAGCACTGACTGGCCCAGTCCTCCACTCTGCCTGCGTAAAGGACGTCACACTGCTTGCTTAGTGAGTACTACTTCCTCCTGATTCGGCTCACACTGAGGCTCCAACCCAGGACCTGGCTAGCACACATGACCGCCCTCCTGAAGCGTCTTACCAGTCGGTGCCACGTGAAAAGCTAGCTATTCGCTGGCAGACACTTCAGGACATTTCAGGCTGAGGAGTAGGTTTCACACATCCCAATGTGTGTCATGGGTCCTCCCGGTACTGCTGCTCATTCCGTGCACCAGTTCCGGAGGTCAACGTCACCGGTCTCTAGGCGTCACTGAACTGTCTCATTATGCACACCTGGTTCCCATTTCCCCTGATTAGTAACTGTATATGTGCCCTCTGTTCACCATTGTCTTGGTTGGTTATTGTTCCCGTGTCTGTTGGTCTTGTGAGTACCTGCGCTTTGTTGTTTTGGCTTTCGTGCTGCGTGTATTGTGCACTTGTGATTAAGGGTCTCGTCTCGTGTATTGTTGTGCACTTGTTATTACATTTACATTTACATTTAAGTCATTTAGCAGACGCTCTTATCCAGAGCGACTTACAAATTGGAAAGTTCATACATATTCATCCTGGTCCCCCCGTGGGGAATGAACCCACAACCCTGGCGTTGCAAGCGCCATGCTCTACCAACTGAGCCACACGGGATTACGGGTCTGGTCCTGTGTATTGTTATTACAGGTCTCGTCCAGTGTATTTATTAGAGGTTTAACCTCGCTCTTTTGTTTGGGTTACACCCCTGTGTTTTGTATACATATTTGTTTTGGGCTTCGTCCCCATGCCTTTTCATGGTATTAAAACCCCCTATAACGTCTCCAATCATTTATACAACGTGACAATGTACTAGACCTGGATCCAAGGCTCTGAGTCAGTGGCAACCATTGAATTACGAATTAGAATAATAATAATAATAAATCAAATAAAAATAACAATAATAATAATACATTAGGATCTCTATGGTGGCAACAGCAGCCAGCCAGGGAAAGGCTACTCCAACTGGAGCCCAAGGCAAAGCACTTCCCAGACACTGCTGCTCTGCTTAGTTCTCCTCCAGCACTCTTGACTCTCCATGCATACAGTTAGAGTGTAATCTACGAGTAATCCTTTATTAGACAGGCTATAGGCCACTGATGAAACACAACTCTTACTGGGATCTACATATAGAGACTAGGGAGTACAGCAGGGATTATCCATGGGGATCTACATATAGAGACTAGGGAGTACAGCAGGGATTATCAACGGGGATCTTCATATAGAGACTAGGGAGTACTGCAGGGATTATCCAACTGGGATCGCTTCATATAAATAGAAGACCTTATTGGACAGTACATGCAGGGATATTGCCAAGCGTGGGTTCATCATACCAATGGCAGACTGGGTGAGATACTTGCAGGGCCTTATCCAAACCTGGGCCTTACATCTGGAGATTGGGAGAACTAGGGAGAACATCAAGCATGCAGCGGCAGAAATTATCAACTGGGTTCATCTCAATGGACAGACTAGGGAGTACTGACAGGGCCTCTGCATTCATATCATATACCTACTACACCAGTGGTGGTGGATTGTCTGCTTTAGTTTACATTTGCAATGTGCCTTGCTTGTCTTAATTAGAGTTATATACTCTAGCACGAATAGTGTTATAGCCCACAGAGAAGCTGACCTGCTGTTGATCTGTCATCGCCAAAATTGTGGATTGTTAACAGAATGCTCCTGCTGGTTTCTACCAGAGATATACACATCTCTGTTTCTCATTTGCAAAAGCAGGGCGTCATGATTATCAGTGCCCGGGGTGACCCGATTGCAGGAGGAGTTAGTTTATAAAGCCAAGGAGAGGAGAGTAGGGCGAAGAGAGGAGGGGCAGTAGGTGGAGAGAGCAGTAGGCGGGAGGAGAGGGGGCAGTTAGGGGAAGATCGGGAAAGAAGAAGTGAAGGATCAGGGAGATGGAATGGTGGGTTCTGAGATAGATGGGGTGGGCTTGGGAAGAATTGGGGTAGGGCGGGCAAAGTACCAGCGGGAAGAATCTCTAGGTGGTGGAGGAGAAGAGGCAGACAGAGGAAGATTAGAGGGCGTCGTCGGGGGATCGAATGTGATGCCGGACGGAGTCCAAAGGGGAAGATACTACGAAAGGCGCGGGTGGGGGGGAAAGTAAGGAGTCAAGAGAACGCAAGAGGTGGGGTTGAGGTGAACGGAGGTGGGCGGGATTGTGGGTTGGGTTGAACAAGCTTAGCGGGCAGAGGATTGGACCGTGGAACAACAACGGGGCCAGTATTATAGAAGATGGCGGGGGAGAGGAGAACACAGACGAGGTAGGGGAAGTAGGAGAGTATCTGTGGGTGAGATGGCGTGGGGGAGTAAGAAGAGGACGGGGGCGGGGGGGAGAGGGGGGAGAAGGAAGAGGAGGGGGATGGGAAGCAGAATCTGAATATTATGTGTGGATTCAGGATATTAATTTGCACTGTGTATAAAAAATTATGCACTTAATCATGGATTCCTTCAGAAGCTGTAATGAGGACATTAAAGCCAGGGTGTGTGTTCGAGACAGACTACTCATGCTTCCCCCTCCTGAAGTACATGCTTTATGAACTTGGTTTGTTACGACCTTGCAGCTTTGTTAGGAAAGTCTGACTGACTGTTGTGATAAACAGTTGTCAGCTGCAATAAATTCATTTGCAAACGCTATATATTGTAATTGTAAAGGCAAGGCCATATCACAGACTTTATTATCTAAAGCAGGAATTCCCAAACTTGGCCCTGGTTCCCCCTACACTGCTGACTAAAATAATCAAAGCTAGAATGATATTTGAATCAGATATTTGGATATTTGAACCAGCTGTTTAGTGCTAGGGAAAAACCAAAACCAAACAACCCAGGAGTGAGTTTGGGATGCCTGATCTAAAGGGTCACATTCTAGGCAACATGAAGTGCTTTGGTCCAGGACTGATATTTTCCATTTCAAATGGGCTTTTTGCATTAATTGTGCTTAAATTTAAAATGAAACATCACACTATTGAAATAAAGGCTTTTTAACAATGATGTAACTGTATTTATGATTCGTGTTACGCTATGACACCATAAATGATAGAAGGGACCAATGATGTTGTCCTAACTAGCAATCACCACACTGGCAAATTTCAAGACATTTCTCCAGTCACAGTGGATGTTTGTAAAAGCATTAAAAAGCAAAGTTCACCCACAGGGCTTTCTGACCAATACTGTGGGCAGGCAGCAGGGGAGAAGTGACACAGCTAAAAGCCCATGGGGCTGTCACCCCACACTCTTTTACCGGTGATTAACATGAGAAACTCATGAGCACACCTGGAGCTTCCCTCAATGCACGAGAAAGAGACAGAGAGAGAGAGAGAGAGAGAGAGAGAGAGAGAGAGAGAGAGAGAGAGAGATGGGACCATGTAAAGGCACTTCCACCAGATCTTTTCTCATCCCCCATCCCTCTCCTCTTCCTCCTTCTCCTTCTACTCCTCGTTCTACTCCGCCAGTAAAGCCTGTTCCAGCTCACCTTGGCCAGGCAGATGTGAGATGCGAGTAGCTCCATGTGAAAACCTTATTGCTCTTTAAAGAGCAGCTGCATGGCTGCCGTGGCTATTAGGATCAGGGAGTCACAGAGATTACCTCTTCTCTCTCCTCTCCTGTTCTCTCGTTCCTCTCCCTCACACTCCCCTCACTCCTCTTGCCTGCTTGTTTGTGTGTTATTTCTAACTAGCAGACACCCACCCTGTAAACTCCTCTCCAGAGGGCAGACTGTGGGTTGCATTCCTTCTTCTCCTCTACTCGGCTGTGCTGTGTAAGGTTCAGAGCCAGAGTGCTGAGAGACGTATTCCCTCAGCAACCCAGAGTGAGGAGGGCAGGAAGTCATTCAGCAGCAGAAGCAGCAGCAGCAGAGGCAGCAGCAGCAGAGGCAGCAGCAGCAGAGGGAGTAGAGGCAGCAGCAGCAGAGGCAGCGTCGGAGTCGACAGCGGTGGCAACAGTGAGAGAGAGTGTGTGTTAGTGAGAGCAAAGCAGTGAAGCACGGTGCTGAGCTGAGCCGTGGTGTAGCGTGTGTTCCGTCTGGCTCCGTGCGCTCTGGTGAGCCAGGGGCGTCCAGGAGGGGAGACATGTGGCTCAGCACAGAGCCCCAGGACCAGTGAAGAGCACCTATCACCCAGCCCTCAGCAGCCTCTAGCAGCATGGCAGAGCCAGAGACCCAGGACCAGTGAAGAGCACCTATCACCCAGCCCTCAGCAGCCTCTAGCAGCATGGCAGAGCCAGATACCCACTGCTGATACCTGCCTGACTGACTGATGACAGCCCACGCGTGGGTTACCATGCGCCACAACCGCGTCGCACCAGAGGGAAACACAGCCATGTGAAAGTGGACTCGGTCGAAGAGAAACTCTTGGACATGTTTTCCATGGCAAAGTTTGGATTTTTCTCAATTTTTGAACTTGTTTTGTTTCTCTTGGTGCTGTTTGGCGGTCCTGAGCTCAGCCACCAGGCAAGGACTAAAGGCAGATGGAACAAGGGGGGTAAGTGATGACACACTGAGATGTTTGACGCTTTGGCTTGGTGGTCTGGGTTTGAGGTCTTTGGTTCATCCGTCACACTCTGTGTTTATTGAGCTGATTGAGAGGTCAATGTGAGATCATCTTGGGTGGGACAGTGGTGAAAACATGGATGCCATTTCAGTTGCCCTTGCCACAAGACAGAGAACACGTTTGGGTGGTAGCTAGATGTCTTTTTGCTAATTCATTTTTTTTAAATTTATTATTTCTTAATTTAACATTTGATTTGATCCTCCAAGCTTTTAAGTTTGGCTTGAAATATCTCCCTGCTCTTTTGGGTTTATTTTTTTTGTGTTTTATTTTTGTCTCCCTCGAGATGAGTCTTGAAATGACACTGGCTATTGAGGTCTCATTCAGAAGAAGTTGACTTATGAAACACTTAATTGATGATCTGGCTTACATCTGGAGTAGGTATCGTGCCATGTCAGAGATATCCCTTTAAACAACTTTTTTGTGCTGATATGGGGCTGTGTGTGTGTGAGAGTGCAGACTGTGGTCTGCCACCGTGTGCATGTGTGTGTGTGTGTGTGTGTGTGCCCACGTGTGTGTGTGTGTGTGCAGACTATGGTCCGCCAGTGTGTGTTAAGTTTCACAGGGTGTGCATTTCCAGATGGGACACTATCAGGATGTACAGTACGAAAGTGTTTAAGCCAAACTAAGGGAGGGATGGAGAGAAGGAGGTAGGGTGAATCTTCGATCCCTCTCTCAAAGTCCAGGGGGTTGTGTGATGACAGATAAGGCTCATCTGAACACCCCAGCATGTGTCTGGAGCATCGGTCTGTGTTTTTGGGTTAAAGACCCAGATCACTAGTCTGAGGAGAGGTGTTAATAATTCATCTACCCCTCCACAGGAGCCTTCTTCTCCCTCCTCTTGTCCTCTGTCAGCGTTTAATCCCCTTTGTCGGATTAAGGGAACCTCTAATCTTTGTGCTGCTGCTCCGATCCATCCATGAGAAGGCTGGGAGACGCTCCCTGCAGCCCATCAGCGTTGTTAGCTCTCAGGGCTCCTGCTAAGCGGCGTGCGCCTGTCTTCAAAGAGCCAGCCTCGCTCCTCTCCACCACCACCATCCATTTAATGATTCCTCCTCTCCTGCTCGCCAGCCCGCCACTGCTCCATCGTTCTTTCTCTGATTCTCTCACCCTCTCTCTCTCCTGCCTCTCACTAATTCCTCGACTCGCATCTCTCTGCTGTCGCTCCAGCTCCCTGTTGTGTACACACTCTCCTCCCATCCATAGGAGATCATTAATGCACAGGATTCCTGACTTTAATAACATTGACCAAGCTCTCAGATTGTACAGCGTGTGCTCATACTGAGCGATGGATGAGCAGCTCCTTCTAAAGGGACTATTTTCTACCCTGCCAGACTCTCATTTCACGCACCTTTAAAACATTCTTTACATGAAGGATGGGTTTTTAGACAGACAATCTTCTCACTATTCTGCCTCTGCACGAGATAGGCTCCCAGCTATTCCAATTTGGTGTCTGTATGTTGCAACATCTGGTATACCATAGTGGTTTTACTACTAATGAAGAAGCAGGCAGGAATATCGGGATTTTGAGATTAAGATATTAATTTTATAAGAACAAGTACACATACCAATCCTCATTAAATTGGGACCATCGTCAGGGTCAAATGGGAAAAAAAGAAAGGGAAAACCTCATGGTTGAGGAATAATATCTCCAGTGTCTGAATTGTAATCTGTAAAAGGGTTGAGGCAGAATATCGCCGGTGTCTGAATTGTAATCTGTAAAAGGGTTGAGGCAGAATATCTCCAGTGTCTGAATGTAATCTGTAAAAGGGTTGAGGCAGAATATCTCCAGTGTCTGAATTGTAATCTGTAAAAGGGTTGAGGCAGAATATCTCCAGTGTCTGAATTGTATCTGTAAAAAGGGTTGAGGCAGAATATCTCCGGTGTCTGAATTGTAATCTGTAAAAGGGTTGAGGCAGAATATCTCCAGTGTCTGCATTGTAATCTGTAAAAGGGTTGAGGCAGAATATCTCCAGTGTGTGTCTGAATTGTAATTTGGAAAAGGTTTGAGGCAGAATATCTCCTGTGTCTGAATTGTAATCTGTGGTGGGAAAGTAGACCCAGTGTGAAATCCCAGCTATCTTTGTCCCCTGGTGAAATGGAGGCCAGTGACCTCCCCTAGTGTAATAAGGCCATTTATCTCCTGGCTGTGTGCTATGTGCAGATGGGCCAATCATCCCATAGCCAAGCACAAACTCTGCAGCCGCACAGCCACGCATACCGAATTACAGCCCCCTATCCCATTCGAAAATAGTATATCCCATTTGAAAATAGTAATTTTATCCATGAATGTGATGAGATCAGTGTGGAATGGATCAAATGTTTATAGATATGCTGCCAATTCCAATCAAATCAAATCAAACTTTATTGGTCACATGCACATGGTTAGCAGATGTTAATGCGAGTGTAGCGAAATGCTTGTGCTTCTGGTTCCGACACTGCAGTAATATCTAACATGTAATCTAACAATTCCCCAACAACTCCCTAATACACACAAATCTAAAATGGGTGAATGAGAATATGTACATATAAATATATGGATGAGAGATGGCCGAGCGACATAGGCACGGTGCAACTAGATGGTATAAAATACAGTATATACATATGATATGAGTAATGTAAGATACGTAAACATTATTAAAGTGGCATTGTTTAAAGTGACTAGTGATCCATTTGTTAAAGTGTTGTCCTGATTTAGTTAGTATGTCAGTCCAATGTCATTGGATGTCTCTCAACAGCTGGTCTTTGATGGACTTTATTGGTAGACTTCATGATCACCCCTTATTACCTCTAAATTAGTACGTTTGGAGACTGTATCGCTTTAGCTCACACCTTTTCAGAGCAAGTTCAATCCATTTAAACTTGTACAGCAGAACACACTTCGAGGCACTGTCAATAAAATGCATTGCTAGAGGACACATCATTAGCATGCGATTCCAATGGATCAACCCAATATGTATATAGAATCACAGAACACGGCATCACATTGCTAGCCCATGTGACAACATGACTAAATACTGTAGACTTATTCAACGGTCTTGTAATCCGTTGAGCTCGTGATTATAGAGTCCCCTTGATATAGACTAGAGCCCTCAAACTCAACTCTGGACCTCGAAGCCAGTTCCAGTGCCTGTTCTTATTGTTCCCTTCTAATCAGGGACTGATTTAGGCCCTGGACACCAGATGGGTACAATTCATTATTAGGTAGAACAGAAAACCAGCAGAATCCGGACCTCATAGGGTAAGAGTTGAGTACCCCTGGACTAGTGTTGGCCTGAGCCCATTTACATCAGCTTTGATATGGTGAAGATGTAGGGTGGATGACAGATTACGGAGGTGTCACCCACTCAATGTCCTCCCTCCTCGGGACAGACTGCATCCCCCTCCATAAGAACCTGCATGGTATTCACATCCTCCTCAACCCAACCTCTTCCATAAGGTATTCAGATCATCCTCATCCCAACCCCTTCCATAAGGTATTCAGATCCTCCTCATCCCAACCCCTTCCATAAGGTATTCAGATCTGGAAGGGGTTGGGATGAGGAGGAATCTGAATACCTTATGGAAGGGGTTGGGATGAGGAGGATGTGAATACCATGCAGGGCCTAATGGAAGGGGTTGGGATGAGGAGGATCTGAATACCTTTGGAAGGGTTGGGATGAGGAGGATCTGAATACCTTATGGAAGGGGTTATGATGAGGAGGATCTGAATACCTAATGGAAGGGGTTGGGATGAGGATGATCTGAATACCTTATGGAAGGGGTTGGGATGAGGAGGATCTGACTACTT
>NC_036841.1:27152180-27166976 GCF_002910315.2 Salvelinus sp. IW2-2015 | reverse complement strand
GGGATGAGGAGGATCTGAATACCTTATGGAAGGGGTTGGGATGAGGAGGATCTGAATACCTTATGGAGGGGTTTGGGTGAGGAGGATCTGAATACCTTATGGAAGGGTTGGGATGAGGAGGATCTGAATACCTCATGGAAGGGGTTGGGATGAGGAGGATCTGAATACCTTATGGAAGGGTTGGGATGAGGAGGATCTGAATATCTTATGGAAGGGGTTGGGATGAGGAGGATGTGAATACCATGCAGGCCTAATGGAAGGGTTGGGATGAGGAGGATCTGAATACCTTTTGGAAGGGGTTGGGATGAGGAGATCTGAATACCTTATGGAAGGGGTTATGATGAGGAGGATCTGAATACCTAATGGAAGGGGGTGGGATGAGGATGATCTGAATAACCTTATGGAAGGGGTTGGGATGAGGAGGATCTGAATACCTATGGAAGGGGTTGGATGAGGATGATCTGAATACCTTATGGAAGGGGTTGGATGAGGAGGATGTGAATACCATGCAGGCCTTATGGAGGGGTTGGGATGAGGAGGATGATGTGAATACCATGCAGGGCCTAATGGAGGTGGATGAGGAGGATCTGAATACCTTATGGAAGGGGTTGGGATGAGGAGGATCTGAATACCTTATGGAAGGGGTTGGATGAGGAGGATCTGAATACCTTATGGAAGGGTTGGATGAGGAGGATCTGAATACCTTATGGAAGGGGTTGGGATGAGGAGGATCTGAATACCTTATGGAAGGGTTGGGATGAGGAGGATCTGAATACCTTATGGAAGGGTTGGGATGAGGAGGATCTGAATACCTTATGGAAGGGTTGGATGAGGAGGATCTGAATACCTTATGGAAGGGTTGGGATGAGGAGGATCTGAATACCTTATGGAAGGGGTTGGATGAGGAGATCTGAATACCTTATGGAGGGGTTGGGATGAGATAAGGTATTCAGATCCTCCTCATCCCAACCCCTTCCATAAGGTATTCAGATCCTCCTCATCCCAACCCCTCCATTAGGCCCTGCATGGTATTCACATCATCCTCCTCATCCCAACCCCCTCCATAAGGCCCTGCATGGTATTCAGATCCTCCTCATCCCAACCCCCTCCATAAGGCCCTGCATGGTATTCAGATCCTCCTCATCCCAACCCCTTCCATAAGGTATTTAGATCCTCCCCATCCCAACCCCCTCCATAAGGCCCTGCATGGTATTCAGATCTTCCTCATCATTCTCAGGGAAGTCAGTATGCATGATCTGCACCACAGGCAAGAACCCAACAAATTACTGCTCTCAGTCTTCCCCCATCCTGCTGAGACAGCCTCCATAACTAACCCCAAACATAGAACCCTACGGAGGAAGTCAGAGATTGAAGTGAGCCTGTAGAGACTGGAGGAAAAACAATTGAGGATAATATGACTCCACCAAAGTACAGTGAATGGTAATGAGAAGCAGACAGTACCGCTACCTGGCTGGCTGGTCAACCTGGACTCAGGTGTAGACGTAACATAAAAATCAGAGCCAGTCAAATTAGTATGATATGTTACGCTTGGTGTGGTATTAATTTGTAGATGTCCATCATCCATTTCATATGATATGTTACAAATTACAATTATTATGATGTTGCATATTACAATTCATATGATATGTTGTGATTACAATTCATTTGATATGCTACAAATCGCAATTTGTACAATTTGTTTTGAATTTGCAATACCCTTGATATGTTATGAATTGCAATTTGTTGTGGTTAACGTTAGCTAGGTGGCTAATACTAACATTAGCTAGGTGGCTAACGTTAGTCAGGCTAGGGGTTAGAGTTAGGGGTTATAGTTAGGGGTTAAGGTTAGGGTTAAGTTTAGGTAAAGATTAGGGTGAAAGTTAGAAGTTAGGTTAATAAAGGATTAAGGTTATGGTTAAGGAAAGAGTTAGCTAACATCGTAAGTAGTTAAAAAGTGGTAAGTAGTTGCAAATTAGCTTAAATGCTAAAGTTGTCCGTGATGAGATTGCTAGACATTCACATTATACGCCTACCCATCCACCCAGACCAACCAGCCTCCTTTAGTTTTTGCCTTAAGTAACCTTCTGTCTTATGTAACCATGCAAAACGTAACATACAGTGATGTGAATTTGCCCCCTTTCTGATATTCAACATTTTTGCACATTTTTGATACTGAATGTTGTCAGATCTTCAACCAAAACTTAATATTAGATAACAGAACCTGAGTTAATATATTTATTTTATTTATTAAATTAACAAAGTTAGACAAAGTTAGGCACCCAATTCCCCTCTGTGAAAAAGTAATTGCCCCCTTGCACTAATTAACTGGTTGTACCACCTCTAGCATCAGTGACTGCAACCAAATGCTTCCTGTAGTTGTTGATCAGTCGCTCACATCGCTGTGGAGGAATTTTGTCCCACTCTTGCATGCAGAACTACTTTAACTCAGTGACATTTGTGGATTTTCAAGCATGAACTGTTCATTTTAAGTTCTACCACCACTTCTCAATTAGGATTAGGTCTGGACTTTGACTAGGCCATTTCAAAACTACAAATTTGTTGCTCTTTAACCATTTTGAAACATTTTCATGTTTAACCATTTTCATGTTTAACCATTTTCATTTGATTGTGTGTTTTACATCATTGTCTTGCTGCAAATAAAACAAAATAAAATGTTATTGGTCACATACACATGTTTAGCAGATGTTATTGCGGGTGTTGCGAAATGCTTGTGTTTCTGGCTCCAACAGTGCAGTAATATCTAAAAAGTAATACCAAACAATTTCACAACATATACTCAATATGCACAAATCTAAGTAAAGGAATTGAAATAAGAATATATAAATATATGGAGGAGGAATGTCAGGGCAGCATAGAGTAAGATACAGTAGAATAGTATAGATTACAGGATATACATATGAGATGAATAATGCAAGATATGTAAACATTACAGTGACTGGTGTTCCATTTATTAAAGTGGCTAGTGATTTCAAGTTTATATATATTGGCAGCAGCCTCTTTGTGCTAGTGATGGCTATTAAACAGTCTGACCTTGAGATAGAAGCTGTTTTGCTGTCTCTCGGTCTTAGCTTTGATGCACCTGTAGTGACCTCACCTTTTTTTACATTTATTTTTTAATCTTTATTTAACTAGGCAAGTCAGTTTTAAGAACAAATTCTTATTTTCAATGACGGCCTAGGAACAGTGGATTAAGTGCTACCTGCCTTCTGGATGATAGTGGGGAGAACAGGCGGTGGCTTGGGTGGTTGTTGTCTTTGATGATCTTTTTGGCCTTCCTGTGACACCCTCTGAAGAGCCATGCGGTTGCGGGCGGTGCAGTTGACGTACCAGGCGGCGATACAGCCCGACAGGACGATCTCAATTGTGCACCTGAAAAAGTTTGTGAGGGTTTTAGGTGCAAAGACACATTTTTTCAGCCTCCTGAGGTTGAAAAGGCACTGTTGCACCTTCTTCACCACACTGTCTGTGTAGGGGACCATTTCAGTTTTCAGTGATAGGTACGCTGAGGAACTTGAAGCTTTCCACTTACTCCACTGCGGTCCTGTCGATGTGGATAGGGGGGTGCTCCCTCTGCTGTTTCCTGAAGTCCACTATCATCTACTTTGTTTTGTTGATGTTGACTGAGAGGTTATTTTCCTGGCACCACACTCCCAGAGCCCTCACCTCCTCCCTGTAGGCTGTCTCGTCATTGTTGGTAATCAGGCCTAATACTGTTGTGCTGTCTGCAAACTTGATGATTGAGTTGGAAGTGTGCATGGCAATGCAGTCATGGGTGAACAGGGAGTACAGGAGGGGCCTGAGCACGCACCTTTGTGGGGCCCCAGTGTTGAGGATCAGCGAAGTGGTGGTGTTTATTCCAACCATCACCACCTGGGGGCGGCCGTCAGTAAGTCCAGGACTCATTTGCATAGGGTGGGGTTCAGACCCAGGGCCTCAAGCTTAATTATGAGCTTGGAGGGTACTATGGTGTTGAGCGCTGAGCTATAGTCAATGAACAGCAATCTTACATAGGTATTCCTCTTGTCCAGATGGTATAGGGCAGTGTGCAGTGTGATGGCTATTGTGTTGTCTGTGGATCTATTGGGGCGGAAAGCAAATTTAAGTTGGTCTAGGGTGACATGTAAGGTAGAGTTGATATGATCCTTGACTAGTCTCACAAAGCACTTCATGATGACAGAAGTGAGTGCTACTTGGCGATATCCATTTAGCTCAGTTACCTTTGCTTTTTTGAGTACAGGAGCAAAGGTGGCCATCTTGAAGCAGACTGGGATAGGAAGAGATTGAATATGTCCGTAGACACTACAGCCAGCTGGTTTGTGCATGCTTACAGATGCGGCTAGGGATGCTGTCTGGGCTGGCAGGCTTGCGAGGGTTAACATGCAGGTGTCTTACTCACGTCGGCCATGGAGAAGTTGAGCCCACAGTTCTTGGTAGCGGGCCACGTCAGTAGCACTTTGTAATCCTCAAAGTGGGCGAAGAAGGTATTTAGCTTGTCTGGAAGCAAGACGTTAGTGTTCACGACGTCGCTGGTTTTCCTTTTGTAGTCCGTGATTGTCTGTAGACCCTGGCATATACGTCTCATGTCTGAGCCATTGAATTGCGGCTCTTTTTTGTCTCTATACTGACGAGTTGCCTGTTTGATTGTTTTGCGGAGGGAATAACTACACTGTTCTTATTCTGCCATATTCCCAGTCGCATTGCCATGGTTAAATGCGGTGGTTCACGCTTTCAGTTATGCGTGAATGCTGCCATCTATCCATCTGTTTAGGGTAGGTTTTAATAGTCACAGTGGGTACAACATCTCCTATACACTTCCTGAAAATATACTGTATAGTATATTCGTCAATATCATTCTCTGAAGCTACCCAGAACACATCCCAGTCCGTGTGCTCAAAATAATCCTGAAGCGTGGTTTCCGATTGGTCAGACCAGCGTTGAATAGTCCTTAGCGTGGGTACTTCCTGTTTGAGTTTCTGCCTATAGGAAGGGAGGAGCAAAATGGAGTCATGGTCAGATTTGCACGAAAGGAGGGCATGGGAGGGCCTTGTAGGAATCGTGGAAGTTGGAGAAACAGTGGTCCAGTGTTTTAGTAGCGCAAGTACTACTGTCAATATGTTGATAGATCTTCGGCAGACTTTTCCACAGATTTGCTTTGTTAAAATTTCCAGCTACAATAAATGGTGCCTCAGGATATGTGGTTTCCAGTTTGCATAAAGTCCAGTGAAGTTCTTTGAGGGCCGTCGTGGTATCGGCTTGAGGGTCGGATATACACTGCCGTGACTATGACCAAAGAAAATTATCTTGGGAGATAATACGGCCGGCATTTCATTGTAAGGTATTCTAGATTGCGTGAACAAAAGGACTTGTATGTTATCACAATTACACAATGAGTCGTTAATCATAATTACACAATGAGTCGTTAATCATGAAACACACACCCCCGCACTTCTTCTTCCCGGAGAGATATTTATTTATTCCTGTCTGCGCAATGAACCCAACTGGTTGGACCGACTCAGACAGTATATCCCGAGAGAGCCATGTTTTCCGTGAAACAAAGTATTTTACAATCCCTGATGTCTCTTTGGAAAGAAACTCTCGCCCTGAATTCGTCCACTTTATTATCCAGAGACTGAACATTAGCGAGTTATATACTCGGAAGCGGTGGGTAGGGTGTGCACCTTCTAAGTTGGACTTGAAGACCACTCCGAGTACCTCTCCTCCGCCGGCGTTGTTTTGGGCCGGCTTCTGAAATCAGTTCAATTGCCCTGAGGGGTGCGAACAAAGGATCCGCTTCGGGAAAGTCGCATTCCTCATCATAATGCTGGTAGTGTTGGTGAGTTACCAACGCTCTGATAACCAATAGTTATTTCCGGCTGTATGTAATAACACAACAAGTTATATGGGCTAACAATATGAAGAAGAATACATCAAAAAACAAAATACTGCAAAGTTTCCTAAAAAATAATTTTTCAAGGCACTGTATACTAATTTTAGTGCCCCGGATTTTCTTTTACTATGTTATGTCTAGTCTATGAGACCAGCCAGGGCTGGTGGAGAGGTAGAGAGAGAGGAAGCCTTTGCTGTGATATCACAGACTGAGCTCCACGACCCATGACTTACTAAAGAGAACCCAGCTGAGGCAACCCCTGGAGGAATAATGCTATGCCACACCAGACTACAGTACGACATGCACTGCTCTCTCTTTCTCTCTCTCTCTCAGCTCTCCTGTGATTGGTTGTCTGTGGTGAGGATGGGAGAAGAAAGAGGAGATTTATGGAGCAGGTTGTGTAGAAGAGTTATGAATATTCCCTCAACTTCCTGCCCATATGGTGTCTGGTATCACAGATTGGGCCAAGCCGCCATGACAAGAACAGGGAGGTCCATTATTCAATAGGTAGACAAGTGATATCAAACACGTGCGAGAGAAATGGTGTTCTTTATTCATTTAGTTTTGTTCCCTGGGCGTTAAGTACCTCACAGCGTTCGACTCTATAGGTCCACAAGGCGGAATAAGGAAATTCAATTATTTTGTCCATTTTCCACCAGAGTTAATGCAATTCAGAGGAATCATCTAAAAATATGTGTTTTATGATGGGTAATAACTTATTAGACTGACTGAGTGTGTTTCTCTGTATGAGGTAGACTCTTCACACCCCAAGACAGGATGTACTCTGGCTTAACTGGATTGGTGTTCTGTAGTACCTCTGTATTTTATATTACAAATATATTCCATAGTACAAATATATTATATAGTACACAATTATTCTATTGTCCCTCTGTATTCTAAAGTACATCTATATTCCACAGAACCTCTATATTCTACAGTACCTCTATATTCTATAGTACAAATATATTCTACAGTACCTCTTTTTTCCACAGTAACTCTATATTTTTTTGTACAAATATATTCTATAGTACAAATATATTCTGCAGTACAAATACATAATAATAATATATTATACAGTAAAATAAATTCTCCATAATCAGCCTGTGCTCTGCATGCTGTGAATTAAAGGGATTAGAAATCTTGCTTGTCAGTTGTCATTCACATACTATCACCCATGTAGGTTATCCATCCACACAGTGGAAAAATGAGAGGTTACATTACAGACCGAATGAGCCTCTGATCCCTGTAAAAATTGTTTGGGTGGCAGGTAGCCTAGTGGTTAGAGTGTTGGCCTAGTAACCATAAAGGTTGCAAGATCAAATCCCCAAACATACAAGGCAAAAATCTGTTGCTCTGCCCTTGAATAAGGCAGTTAATCCACTATTCCTAGGCTGTCATTGAAAATAAGAATTTGTTCCTAACTGACTTGCCTAGTTAAATAAAGGATGAGTAATTGTAATTAAGAAGTGTGAAAGCTGCCAGAGTCCAAGGTTCTTCAATGAAAAATAAATCACAGCAGAGAATGATAAACCTCTTTTTAATTCAACTGAAAAAAATAACAGTTTGTTTTCTGGAGCTATTATAGACTTGAGAGATGGAATTTCTGATTCAATAAAATACCATAGCTGTGGATGGCTCTGCTCCCCTTTCCCGGGTCTGCCCCTTACTGTCATACAGTACAGCTTAATTGCCAGTCACACTCTCTCTAATGAAGCTACCATCTAATTGCTTTGGAATTTGCCCGGGACAACAACAGTGTTTAATGGGTGAGTTTCAGACTGTGAATATGACTGTTTATTGTGATGGATAGGAACAGGTACAATTTTACTGCCAGAGACACTTTCACCATGGCCTTCTCTTCCTTGGCTACAGCACAGGGACTGTGATGACTTTACATGGGTGCACATGCATATGCATGGGTGCGCACACGCGCACACATACACACGTGTCCTTGTCATATAAAACTGATGTAGCTGGCAGGCCATTCTGAAACATACCTTGTTGACTGGAAAACCATTACAGGCTATATAAGTAAGGTTACATTACAGAGCGAATGAGTCTCCCTGTAATAATCGTCTGTTCTCTACGTTTAGTGCTGTTATGAACGTCAGCCATTGCTGTTATTTTATCTGTGAATTATTCAGTGAATCCCCAGCACGAAGAGGGTGTTTCCCCCTGCAGTTAGCCCACTCGCTCCTAGATCATGTGGAAGCATGTATTAGTTTTATTTATTTGCATTAAAGAAATCAAGTGATAGACAACAATATAGATAAAAACAGATTACAATAAACGGTGCAGGTGGTTGGAAGCCCAAGGACTGATATGGAAACCATATCCCACAAAAACACAATGAGTACACAAATTAAAAAGGTCTGTTAAAACAGATAACAAAACCTATTAATTATAAATGTTTAAATGAATTGATCAGTAATCACAAAATATAGATATATATATATTTATTTTCTTTAAATGTACAGTACCTGTCAAAAGTTCGGACACACCTACTCATTCCTCGGTTTTTCTTTATTTTCGCTATTTTCTACATTGTAGAATAATAGTGAAGACAACAAAATTATGAACTAACACATACGGAATCATGTAGTAACCAAAAAAGTGTTAAACAAATCAAAATGTGTTTCATATTTTAGATTCTTCAAAGTAGCCACCCTTTGCCTTGATGACAGCTTTGCACACTCTTGGCATTATCTCAACCAGCTTCATGAGGAATGCTGCACCAACAGTCTTGAAGGTGTCCCCACATATGCTGAGCACTTATTAGCTGCTTTTCCTTCATTCTGCGGTCCAACTCATCCCAAACCATCTCAATTGGGTTGAGGCTGGGTGATTGTGGAGGTCAGGTCATCTGATGTAACACTCCATCACTCTCCTTCTTGGTCAAATAGCTCTTACACAGCCTGGAGGTGTGTTTTGGGTCATTGTCCTGTTGAAAAACAAATGATAGTCCCACTAAACGCAAACCAGATGGGATGGCGTATCACTGCAGAGTGCTGTGGTAGCCATGCTGGTTAAGTGTGCCTTGAAATCAAAATAAATCACAGACAGTGTCACCAGCAATGCACCACCACACCATCACACCTCCTCCTCCATGCTTCACGGTGGGAACCACACATGCAGAAATGATGCGTTCACCTACTCTGCGTCTCACGAAGACACAGCGGTTGGAACCAAAAATCTAAACTTTCCACTGGTCTAATGTCCATTGCTCGTGTTTCTTGGCCCAAGCAAGTCTCTTCTTATTATTGGTGTCCTTTAGTAGTGGTTTCTTTGCAGCAATTCAACCATGAAGGCCTCATTCAAGCAGTCTCCTCTGAACAGTTGATGTTGAGATGTGTCTGTTACTTGAACTCTGTGAAGCATATATTTGGGCTGCAATTCCTGAGGCTGGTAAATCTAATGAACTTATCCTCGGCACCAGAGGTAAGTCTGGGTCTTCTTTTCTTTGGGTGGTCCTCATGAGAGCCAGTTTCATCATAGTGCTTGACGGTTTTTGCGACTGCACTTGAAGAAACTTTTAAAGTTCTTGAAATGTTCCATATTGACTGACCTTCATGCCTTAAAGTAAGGATGGACTGTCATTTCTCTTTACTTATTTGAGCTGTTCTTGCCATATTATGGACATGGTATTTTACCCAATAGGGCAATCTTCTGTATACCACCCCTACCTTGTCACAATACAACTGATTGGCTCAAACTGTCAAGTCTCAGGAGAAGACCCAGATGCAGACAGTTTCAAAATAACAAAAGTTTATTACAAAAACAGGGAGGCAGACAAACGACAGGTCAAGGGCAGGCAGAGGTCAGTAATCCAGAGTGGTGTGACAAGTTACAGAACTGCAGGCAAGCTCAGGGTCAGGGCAGGCAGAAAGTGCAAAACTGGGAAAACTAGAAAACAGGAACTAGAGAAAGACAGGAGCACAGGAAAAAACGCTGGTAGGCTTGACGAAACAAAACGAGCAGGCAACAGATGAACAGAGAACACAGGTATAAATACACTGGGGATAATGGGGAAGATGGACGACACCTAGAGGGGGGTGGAGACAAGCACAAAGACAGGTGACGATCATAGTGTGACATAAATTCTACAAATTAACTTTAACAAGGCACACCTGTTAATTTTAATGCATTCCAAGTGACTACCTTGTGATGCTGGTTGAGATAATGCCAAGAGTGTGGAAATGTCACGTTCCTGACCTGTTTTCTGTTGTTTTTGTATGTGTTTAGTCGGTCAGGGCGTGAGTTGGGGTGGGCATTCTATGTTATGTGTATCTATGTTGGTTAATGGGTTACCTGATATGGTTCTGAATTAGAGGCAGGTGTAATTAATTTCCTCTGATTGAGAACTATATTAAGGTAGGATGTTCTCACTGTTTGTTTGTGGGTGATTGTCTTCCGTGTCTGTGTTTGTCGCGCCACACGGGACTGTTTCGGTTTGTGTAGTCTATTCCTGTTCTGCGTGTTTATGTAAGTTTTTCCAGTTCAGGTCTGTCTACGTCGTTTTGTTATTTTGTTAATTATCAAGTGTAGTTCGTTTTCGTCTTGTTTAATAAATTCATCATTGTAACGGCGGTCCTCCTTCTCTTCAGTCGAAAAGGAGGAGTATTGATCGAACCAAGGCGCAGTGGAGTTTGAACACATATTTATTAACGAAAAAACACGAACTTGAATAAACTAACAAAACAACAAACGGTGTAGACAGACCTAGACGACGAACTTACATAAAACAAGAAGAACGCACGAATAGGAAACATAGACTACACAAACTGAAACAAACCGTAAACAGTCCCGTGTACAGACACAGACACGGAAGACAACCACCCACAAACAAACACTGTGAACAGCCTACCTAAATATGACTCTCAATTAGAGGAACGCCAAACACCTGCCTCCAATTAAGAGCCATACCAGGCAACCCTAAACCAACATAGAAACAGACAACATAGAATGCCCACCCAAACTCACGTCCTGACCAACTAACACACAAAACTAAACAGAAAACAGGTCAGGAACGTGACAATCATGTCTTCATTACCCGTTGCGTCTTGGTCCAATCTCTCTCCTCAAGACGATCGTTACAGGAAAGCTGTCATCAAGGCAAAAAGGTGGCTACTTTGATGAATCTCAAATATAAAATATATTTTGATTTGTTTAACACTTGTTTGGTTACTACATGATTCCATATGTGTTATTTCATAGTTTTGATGTCTTTACTATTATTCTACAATGTAGAAAACAGTTAAAAAAATAAGAAAAAGCCTGGAATGAGTAGATGTGTCCAAACTTTTGACTGGTTAGAGGCTCAGTAATCAAGGAAGACACTGATTTCACCAGAGGCACCAATCTCATCATGACCTGCTGCTGATATATTTAAGTTACTAATTACCCCCATCACCTCTATTACATCAGGAGGATCAAACTGAAGCAGAGTGCCGCGGATGCAGAATGTGAGAAGAACCCACATTCACCAAAAAGTTATTAAGTTTACATGAAATAACATCAGGATCACTACAGGTCTCATTTCCAACAGTACATTGAGATTGGGTAGTTGTAGATGCCTTTTTCTTAGTCAGAAGTTGATTGATGATTTTCCAGGTTGTCTTTACATTATTTAAGGATTCTTGGAATTTATTAGTGAAAACATTTTGGGGGGATATCCGAAAAAAAGTAGGTGAGCAAATGTTTTTCGTAATTTGCTGAATTCAGGGGAGAGAGATTTGTGACAAACCTTTTCTACAACTGTAAGATTTAAGGCAGACTCCACATTGGCCTGATTATAAACAGATTTAAGGCAGACTCCACATTGGCCTGATTATAAACAGATTTAAGTGAAATGGTAGTCCATCTATGCAGATGATTCTAGTGTTAATGAAAGAGCTAATATATAACTTGACTACCAAACTACAGGTAAGTTGACGGAATGAAAGACAATTAGTTCTTAATGCAACCGTGAGTTTACATTTTTAAAAATTATCCTTACTTTCAATACAGGGTCAGCCAAGTGAAGCTATACCAAACAAAATGTGCGATATGCGTTTAAAATATTCGACCCAGAAACACGATTTATCATATTAATATTGCTTCTTTTGAGCTGTTCTTCCATCATTCTTGGGCTGATATCCTTTCTATGTTTTAAACGTCTTTTGGTCGATAGATGTCCTCTGTCCTTCGAAATGTCCCCACCAACGACCGACACCCCAAAACGGTGTCCCAAGTTTCGAGTGCACAAACAATAAATTCCTCAAAATCGCACTAAACGGATATAAATTGCATAAAACGGTTCAAATTAACTACATTATGATGTTTTTACAACCTATAGACGACTGAAAACATGACCGGAGAAATATGCTGGTTAGAACAACGATTTGGAACGAGGCAAAGCCGATGGCCTTCACGCTTCAGGCGCACGACGAGAAAGGGTCGCCTATACATTTTGGTCTTTTATAATGGCTGTGATGTCCATTCGATGTTCATTCAACACGTGATGACGTACAGCACCCAGAGGAAGACGTAGGCAGTGTCGGTTTCTTCATGCATTCACTGTGCCTTAAAAACAGACTCCAGATCAGAGGTAAAATTCTGAAATCTGAACCCTGTCATGAAAAGTGCTGTAGAAATTGTTCTGTACACTCAGAGACAAAATTCCAACTTCTATAGAAACTAGAAGGTGTTTTCTATCCATAATAATACAATATAGCATATTGTACGATCAAGAATTTAGCACGAGGCAGTTTAATTTGGAGACCCAAATATGCTAATGCGGAACAGCACCCCCTGTAGTCCAAGAAGTTAAGGTAGCGGACTCCACATTGGCCTGATTATAAACAGATTTAAGGTAAGCAGACTCCACATTGGCCTGATATAAACAGATTTAAGGTAAGCAGACTCCACATTGGCCTGATTATAAACAGATTTAAGGTAAGCAGACTCCACATTGGCCTGATTATAAACAGATTTAAGGTAAGCAGACTCCACATTGGCCTGATTTAAACAGATTTAGGTAAGCGACTCCACATTGGCCTGATTATAAACAGATTTAAGGTAAGCAGACTCCACCTTGGCCTGATTATAAACAGATTTAAGGTAAGCAGACTCCACATTGGCCTGATTATAAACAGATTTAAGGTAAGCAGACTCCACATTGGCCTGATTATAAACAGATTTAAGGTAAGCAGACTCCACATTGGCCTGATTATAACAGATTTAAGGTAAGCAGACTCCACATTGGCCTGATTATAAACAGATTTAAGGTAAGCAGACTCCACATTGGCCTGATTATAAACAGATTAAGGTAAGCAGACACATTGGCCTGATTATAAACAGATTTAAGGTAAGCAGACTCCACATTGGCCTGATTATAAACAGATTTAAGGTAAGCAGACTCCACATTGGCCTGATTATAAACAGATTTAAGGTAAGCAGACTCCACATGGCCGATTATAAACAGATTTAAGGTAAGCAGACTCCACATTGGCCTGATTATAAACAGATTTAAGGTAAGCAGACTCCACATTGGCCTGATTATACAAGATTTAAGGTAAGCAGACTCCACATTGGCCTGATTATAACAGATTAAGGTAAGCAGACTCCACATTGGCCTGATTTAAAACAGATTAAGGTAAGCAGACTCCACATTGGCCTGATTATAAACAGATTAAGGTAAGCAGACTCCACATTGGCCTGATTATAAACAGATTTAGGTAAGCAGACTCCACATTGGCCTGATTATAAACGAATTTAAGTAAGCAGACTCCACATTGGCCTGATTATAAACAGATTTAAGGTAAGCAGACTCCACATTGGCCTGATTATAAACAGATTTAAGGTAGCAGACTCCACATTGGCCTGATTATAAACAGATTTAAGGTAAGCGACTCCACATTGGCCTGATTATAAACAGATTTAGGTAGCAGACTCCACATTGGCCTGATTATAAAAGATTTAAGGTAAGAGACTCCACATTGGCCTGATTATAAACAGATTTAAGGTAAGCAGACTCCACATTGGCCTGTTATAAACAGATTAAGGAAGCAGACTCCACATTGGCCTGATTATAAACAGATTTAAGGTAAGCAGACTCCACATTGCCTGATTATAAACAGATTAGTAAGCAGACTCCACATTGGCCTGATTATAAACAGATTTAAGGTAAGCAGACTCCACATTGGCCTGATTATAAACAGATTTAAGGTAAGCAGACTCCACATTGGCCTGATTATAACAGATTTAAGGTAAGCAGACTCCACATCATTGGCCTGATTATAAACAGATTTAAGGTAAGCAGACTCCACATTGGCCTGATTATAAACAGTTTAAGGAAGCAGACTCCACATTGGCCTGATTATTAACAGATTTAAGTAAGCAGACTCCACATTGGCCTGATTATAAAACAGATTTAAGGTAAGCAGACTCCACATTGGCCTGATTATAACAGATTTAAGGTAAGCAGACCCATTGGCCTGATTTAACAGATTTAAGGTAAGCAGACTCCACATTGGCCTGATTATAAACAGATTTAGGTAACAGACTCCACATTGGCCTGATTTATAAACAGATTTAAGGTAAGCAGCTCCACATTGGCCTGATTATTACAGATTTAAGTAAGCAGACTCCACATTGGCCTGTATAAACAGATTTAAGGTAAGCAGACTCCAATTGGCCTGTTATAAACAGATTTAAGGTAAGCAGACTCCACATTGGCCTGATATAAACCGATTTAAGGTAAGCAGACTCCACATTGCCTGATTTATAACGAGTTTAGGTAGCGACTCCACATTGGCTGATTAAAAACAGATATTAGGTAAGCAGACTCCACATTGGCCTGATTATAAACAGATTTAAGTGTGAAGCGAGACCTCCACTTGGTCCTCGCC